>NC_080173.1:41446179-41716757 GCF_950295315.1 Erinaceus europaeus | reverse complement strand
CTTCATGGGGCAGTGGGGGAGGGGGAGGATGGGATGGAACACAGTCTTTGGTGGTGGGAATGGTGTTTATGTACACTCCTATTAATTTGCAGTCATATAAATCACTATTTAATTAATATGAGAGGGGAAAAATTGATTGAATGTCTCAAACTTTTTAATGCACAGACCATAGGCTGAGTCTTCAATATGTTGACTCTCTTAAAAGCTTAGACCAGGGAGAACAGAAGCAACTGGTGGCACAGCTATATGTTGGTATGCATGAGACCCTGTTTCATTTGGTTTAAATCCCCCCTGCTTAACACTATTCTATTTACATAACCACTTCATTCTATTTACATAACCACTGTTAACAAGTTCCACCCTCCCTCCAGGGCATTTGTGGTTCAGTGATAGGATTCTCGCCTAATCTGCCCCCTCTTTGTCACACTCTGATTTTCACCAGTCACTTTTCTCTCCACCCTCTCTATGTCACATCCTGTTTCCACCTTACTTGGCAAGTATATATAAAGACAGCATTGTGAGTTTTACAGTACTGTACTTTGAGTTTAACTTAGCTCGTCTTAGATTGTGCTGCGTCCTGCATGAATAAAGAGATACTGCCTACAGCTCAACCATGAGTCCCTGGTCGTCTGTTACCCGCCCATGAAGCCAGCCCGGCGAAAACAACATAACCTGTCGAAAACAACATAGCCCAGCGAAAACAACATAACCCGTCGAAAACAACATATGGCGCCTACAATGTGGGACCGGACCTGTGCAACTCCCAGATAAGTGAAGACTTTGCCTACCTATGCACTATGGTCTTCTCTTCTACTTACGAAGAGGTTTGCCAAAGCCTCTACTGTTTCATTATGAGACAGTTTCTCTGTCTCTGGAACATTTTACTCTGGGCCACACTTCGGTTCCCTGACCGGGAACTTTGGTTTCTTATGACCGGTATCATAGAGCTTGGGAGATGCACGGAGATTTCTCCTTGGACTTTCTGGATTCCCTCTCCCATGTTTCCTGAGGAAAAAGACTACATTTTGCTCCAGGCCACAGTTTGGTTCTTTATGACTGTGATCGTAGACCTTGGGATATGCATGGGGATTTCCACTGGGACTTTCTGGACTTCTTCTCGAATGTTTCCCATGGAGAAGGACTACTCTAATTTGAAGAACATTCTCGAGTACCCTGGCAGTTCCCAAGTATGGAGACAAGTGGTTAGTTCTACTCTCCTGATTGGATTCTTTCTTCAATGGGAAGACGCTTTTAAAAACGGGTGCCTGAAGCAATCCAGCAGGAACAGTCAGAAGCACCCTAAATGGAATTTCGAGGAGCTTTTTGGACTCGGTCGCCCTCTGGGGACTCTTAATCCTACATGGTGAGATCTTGATAATCTGGTTCAAGTTGCGTTTCATAAGAGAATGATTTGAATGACTAAATTTTTGTTTGACATTGACTTAAAAAAAAATGCTGGACGCAGCCATGATTTCTAGAGACATCCAGAAACAATCCAAAAAATTGTTTTTTCCCTCCTTTGATTTCTCTTTTATGTCTTGACATGAATCTGAAATGTTTAATCCTGAAAACTGTATGAGTTATGGGTGGGGCAGATAGTGCAATGATTATGTTAATTATTCTCATGCCTGAGGCTTTTAACCGTGGTTCTTCTGTTTACCTTTCCACATTTTATTGAGTTTAAACTGTTTAAACAACCTTAAAATCATACTAGAAATGACTTCCAATTATAATGGAGTTATCAATTATAGTAAACTTCTAATCTGCTACAAGTTTTGTTTGACAAGTAAGTGAATTTCAGCTGTCAAGTCTTCACATGAAAAAGCATCTACTCAAATGGAATTCCCGGAAATCCATTTGGACCCCTGTTCTCTGACATCACCCACAAGATGAAATGACTACAACACACCCCTGGAAACCAATGATGAGACCTGGCACGACCTGAAGAAACAGATTCACAGACTCCAAAGATCACTCTCTACAGAAAAGCAGAATTCTGGTGGCTGACATTCCCCATCGAGACAGACGTGCAGCGTTTCATCCTCCGGCATTTTCTTCTGTGGTCAGCTACTTTGGACTGACACCTCCATCGGACTTACTGGTGCACACTGCTGTGTTTCTCAAAGACTAACTTCAGCCAATTGCCTTGAGACTTTATAGACCATGTCCCCTCGCCTGCAGGCTCTGCCCCAGAGGTAGAAAACTCCCCCTCCTTATTAGGTTATGCCCACCGAGGCATGAAGCGCCCCAAGAGGCAAGAGATGCCCACAGAGGCAGGAAACGCCCTTTGAGGCAAGAGATGCCCCCAGAGACATGAAGCACTCCCAGAGGCAAGAAATGCCCTTTCGCCTGCTAGGCCTTGCTCTTTGAGGAAAGAAAAGCTCCCCTTGACATCACACTGGTTATTGCTGCTCGCCTATTTTGTTTACCATGTCTTATGCCAGTTCTTTTGAAAACGCCTGTACGATATACGTTTCTGTTCACCCCACAATGGCCATTAGTTAAAAAGAAAGGGGGAATTGTTGGTATGCATGAGACCCTGTTTCATTTGGTTTAAATCCCCCCTGCTTAACACTATTCTATTTACATAACCACTTCATTCTATTTACATAACCACTGTTAACAAGTTCCACCCTCCCTCCAGGGCATTTGTGGTTCAGTGATAGGATTCTCACCTAATCTGCCCCCTCTTTGTCACACTCTGATTTTCACCAGTCACTTTTCTCTCCACCCTCTCTATATCACATCCTGTTTCCACCTTACTTAGCAAGTATATATAAAGACAGCATTGTGAGTTTTAGAGTACTGTACCTTGAGTTCAGCTTAGCTCGTCTTAGATTGTGCTGTGTCCTGCATGAATAAAGAGATACTGTGTACAACCCAGTACGCATGAGTACTGCTCGTGAGTCATGAGTCCCTGCTCGTCTGTCTCCCGTCAGTGAAGCTCAGCCCGACAGCTATATATAAATAATGTCAAATGACATAAATAATGGTGATGTTGTGTATGATGCAGCAAATACTTGCAAAGGGATATTTCAAAGTTATAAGAGAGGGGATGGTGAAATGAAAATGGCAGAACTGCTGAACTACAGAACTACTGTGAAAATGGCAGAACTACTGGGAGTTATTATCCTTGGTTCAGATAGCTATTTATGAAAGGAGAGATCATGGCCTGCTTGGGATGAAAAAAAAATTATATATATGACACTCACCTTGGAATTTCAACTGTGACCCCAGCTCTGCTGGGCAGGATACATGGCTTCTCCCCATCCCAACCCACCCCTGTCAGGCCCTCCCTCCTGCTCCAGATGCCACCTATTCTCTGAATCCAACTCCAAACTGATTCCCAGGACTGGAAAGATAGCATAGTGGTTATGCAAAAAGACTTTCATGTCTGAGACATCAAAGGTTCAACCCTCAACACCACTATTTGCCAGAGATGAGCAATACTCAATATGAATATGTATATACGGCATTCAAGTCACCTGCCTGAACATGGAAATGCCTTCTCCCCAACACTCAGTCACTGATCCACCTGTTCCTCCAGTAGCAGCCACTACCCTAACTTCTACCTCCACACATTGATGTCACTTTCAGAGGCTGCTTTCCAATCCTGACCCTAGAAAATTCCCTTTCTCCAGCCAGTGGTGATTACTCATTTAACATGTGTCCTGTGGAGATTGTGAGGAAACTGAGGCCCAGAGAGAAGTTGCAACTGGCAGAGTCACTCAGGGAGAACAGTCCTAACTACCTGCAGGAGCAGCCTCCATATATCACCCTAATGGATCTATTAGCGCTAAAAGAGACACACAGCTCCAAATATGGGAGGCTCAAGAAGCTTTCCTAGGAGAAGAAGGAGAGGCACAGGGGCTAGAAATGAGATAACTGCTGTCATCCATGTGAGCAGTTATGACCCTGACCAGGTGGGAGCAGTGCAATAGAGAACTGTAATTGGATTCAAAACAGATTAAAGAAGAAAAGGGATAAGAGAGGGGGAAATCCGCTTCTCCAGAGCCCTGCCCCACTAGGGAAAGAGAGAGACAGGCTGGGAGTATGGATCCAGGATCATTATGGGGTACAGAAGGTGGAAGGTCTGGCTTCTGTAATTGCTTCTCTGGCAAACAAGGGCATTGACAGGTCGATCCATACACCCAGCCTGTCTCTCTCTTTCCCTAGTGGGGCAGGGCTCTGGAGAAGCGGAGCTCCAGGACACCTAGTGGTGGGAATTGTATGGAGTTGTACCCCTCTTATCCTATGTTTTTGTCAGTGTTTCCTTTTTATAAATAAAAATTTAAAAGGGGGGGATCTTTTAGACTGTAATATAGAGTTTTGCTAATAGCTTTGGTGAGTCTTCTATGCATATAGAAGTATTAAACCATACCCCTAAAATGTATAATATTGGGAGTTGGGCACAGCAGGTTAAGCACACATGGCACAAAGCACAAAGACCAACATAAGGATCCTGGTTCAAGCCCCTGGCTCCCCAACTGCAGGGAAGTCACTTCACAAGCAGTGAAGCAGGTCTGCAGGTGTCTATCTTTCTCTCTCCATTTCTGTCTACCCCTCCTCTCTCCATTTCTCTCTGTCCTATCCAACAATGATGACATCAATAACAACAACAATAATAACTACAACAATAAAACAACAGGGGCAACAAAAGGGAATAAATAAATTTTAAAATATGTATAATATTAGAAACCAATGTTACCTCGATGACAAGAAGTAAATGAGTAAACTCTGACTTGGGTTCAAATATTTTTGAAGTAAGCCCCCAAGTTCTAGCCCTCTTTTTGAGTTACTCATCAATGATTTTTAATTTTATGGGGTGGGAGGAGGGTAGATAGCATAATGGTTATGCAAACAGACTCTCATAACTGAGGCTCCAACATCCCAAGTTCAATCCCCCACACCACCATAAGCCAGAACTGAACAGTGTTCTAGTTAAAAAATAACAGGGAGTCAGGCACAGCAGGTTAAGCACAGGTAGTGCAAAGCACAAGGACCGGCGTAAGGATCCCGGTTCGAGCCTCCGGCTCCCCACCTGCAGGGGAGTCACTTCACAGGTGGTGAAGCAGGTCTGCAGGTGTCTTTCTCTCCCCCTCTCTGTCTTCCCCTCCTCTCTCCATTTCTCTCTGTCCTATCTAACAACAACATCAATAACAACAATTACTACAGCAATAAAAAAACGACAACAAAAGGGAATAAATAAATAAAATAAATATTAAAAAGAAAGTCTTTAAAAATAATAGTAATGATAAGTAAATAAATAAATTTTATGGGGCCTGGTATCAAGGCATTCCCATGGGGCCTGACCTGTCTGGGGCTGGGTAAGGTGTCAGAGTCAGGGAGAAGTAGAGAGCCTCCAGATCAAGCCAGTCATCAACAGGTCTAACCCACAGGACTGAAGAGAAGTCTTCCACCTCACTCCAAACCCTCTGGATCTCCTATTCCTTCATCAACATGCATCGGGAACTATCAGTCTTCTTTTTTTTTTTTTTTTTTTTTGGCCTCCAGGGTTATCACTGGGGCTAGGTGCCTGCATCACAAATCCACTGCTCCTGAGGCCATTTATTTTTATTTTTTATTTGGATAGGACAGAGATAAATTGAGAAGGGAGGGGAAGACAGAGAGGGTAGAGAAAGATAGACACTTGCAGACCTGCTTCACCACTTGTGAAGTGACCCCCCTACAGGTGGGGAGCCAGGGGCTCAAACTAGGATCCTAGCCACAGGTTCTTGCAATTCTTTGTACTATGTGTGCTTAACACGGTGTGCCACTGCCTAGCTCCCAGGCTTCATATTTTGTCAACTGAAAATACCTGAATTCCACAGGAGGGGCTTCTCCACTATTAAAAATCTTCTGGGCAAGACCTGGGTGTTGGCACACATGTAACCAAGAGCAAGGACCTGGGTTCAAACCCCTAGTCCCCACCTGCTAAAGAGAAGCTTCATAAGTAGTGGAGCAGTGCTGCTATTGTCTTTTTTTCTCCCTCTCTCTCAATTTCTCTCTGCCTCTATAAAAGGAAAATCACTAGGAGCAGAGGGTGTGTCATTCAGACACTGAGACCCAGTGATAACCCTGGTAGAAATAAAACTAATAATAATAATTTAATAATAAAGAAAGAAACTCTTTGAGAAGAGGGAGCATCTTTCAAGAGGCCACTGAAGTCCCAGAATCTGAACCCTTAGAACATATAAAATTCTCTTGTCCCCTCAAAAGGGCATCATCCCCCATTCGTGTTCTGCCCCTGATGAGCAGTTACTGCTCTCCTCCCCCTCCTCTATCATTCAAGCTTCAGTGGGGAAGCCACCACTTGAAATCTTCCCTGTCCTATGAGCCTCCTCTGGTTGGAGTAGAGGTCCTTAGCCCCCATACACCCCTTCCTCTCCTGTCTGCCTCGTATGTATGCTCCAGTATGCAGCCAAACCCTGCTAGTGCATACACCATCAGATGCTTGCAGGAAGGAAAGGGGGAGGAGGAGTTAAGTCCAGGGGGGACAAGACAGACTGAGATCACAGGGCTGGCGTGACATCCAGTCATGAAGGAGTCTGGCACACCCAGAGGGCCATGTGTGAAAAGGTTGGAGTATTATGGACAGAGGGAATTTGTACTGCCTCCCTCACCCCAAGCTGCTGTGAGATTCCCCCACTCCTTCATCCCAAGACATGGAGCTCAGGGAACATAGAACTAGGACATGCACTAAAGCAGCTGGGACATTTCTAAGTGCAGAGGAGTGCAAAGAAAGCAAAATAGACCACAGCTATGTCTTTAGATACCACTATTTATTGAAAATAACATGAAAATTTTCCAGTTTCACCATTTAAAATAGATTTAACATTCTATGGCCTCACAAAGGGCAGACTCTCCTGTGCAGGGAGAGGCCTCCTTCCCACCAGGCCTGCCTCCTCCAGGACCCTCGGGAAGGCAGGGGCCCAGTGGCACAGCACCAGCAGAGCACAGGGAGAGGGGGACAGCCACCACTAATGCATATGGGCACTTCAACCCACTGACACTTATGTTCACACACCCTCAGAGACTCCACACACATGCATACAGCCTACCATCAGCAAACAGGGACCAGACCTGGTCCAGCTGTCACACAAATGCACACACATGTTCACACAGGCAGACACACACATGCCTTCCTGCAGGTGCAAACACTCTACCTGGGATATCATGCACTCCATGTGCAGATATCCCTTTGCACCTAGATACACACATAGAAGCCTCACACGCAGCCCATTGGACACAACAGGGTGGAAGACTCTTGGCTTCAGCTATACAGATGTCTACCACCCCTGTCCATCCTGACTGGGGTGTTCCCAGCCTTAAGACTTGGTAAACCTATAAACTAAGCCCTCATACAAAGCGCAAACACACCTGTGGTAAACACACATACAATTACATGATGCACATATGAATGGTGACAGGATGTGCACACTTGTGCTCCATATGCTGCACACCTACAAAGCAAGGCCCAGCTTGTCCATTTCACTCACAGTTGAAACCACTCCACATGTGAATACACCCAGAAGGGATCACATGTGTGTGCAGCTGCTGACAGTACAGACCTGAGCCATGGCCGGGGCTGGAGGAACAAGGAGTCAGGCCCACCCCAGTATCTCTGTGTGGTGGGCATCTGAGGCTGTGTCCTTGACAAATTCTAGGCTCTCTTCACTGCTTGATTCAGGTTATCAGGAAAACTCTGGAGAGTTCCCTTCACCAAGGAGAATGAGGGCAGGTGCAAGACAGGACTCTTCCTTCCACTGCACCTTATGCACACACACACCACATGTGTACATACATGTGAAAGCCCCATTCTCCCCTAGCTTCAAATACATACTGCCCACTGCTGGGTCAACAGGCTCCCACATACCACAGGTAAACACAAATGCCCTCTGTACTGGCTCACCTGTGGTCCTTGCTCTTCACATATGTGACTCCTCTACTCCACCCTCTTGTTTCAAGTGCACTAAAGGGAAGACTAGTTTGGTCTTTAGCAAAGCAATAATAAATAAATAAATAAATAATAAACGAACAGACACAGAGGAAGAGAAAGAGGGAAGAGAAGGAGGAGCTTGAGAACACAGTATGTGCCTTTGGTGAGAGGGAATATCGTTCAGTGTTGAGATGGAACCACATGGGCTGGGGGTAGGGGATGAGAAGGGGGAAGGAGGGAGAGCTGAGAGGAGTTGCACCAGGTCACCTGAGATGGCCAGGGCCTCAGAAGCTGTGGGGGCCTGACCTTTGCTCTGGGTGGCTATTTGTGAAAGGCTGGTCCTGGAAGAGCCTCTGGCTGCTGGGCAGAGAGGAAAATGAAACCCTATACAGGCCCTGCTGTACAACCTTCCCAAGCTCAGCCTAACGATCTGGGTAGTGTTAACAGTTGGAGAGGATAGGGGAGCACCCCCACATAAATGCTGTATCCCCCAACCCCCTTAGGGCTAAGGCTGAGAAAGCCAGCAGGTGGCAAAGAAACCTAGGGCTAGAAGCTCCCCTGACACAAAACAGATCCTGGGAGGTCTCCAAGAGTGTTTCTAGCTCAGAGTTTGGGCCTGGGCATCCCTGTGGGAACTGAGAGACCAGCTGTTCCAAAGGCCCAGGCTTCCAGAGACTTCTTCCTAAGGACTCTCCTTCTCCTCCTCATCAAATGGCCACAAGACCTTATACTCTACTTCCAGTCACAATTGAGTGAGAGAGTCCCTAGTGTGTTCCTTCTGGTTGTGAGCCATTTTAAGGGGTTACAAGTTAGAATGGCCTAGATGAGAGAACAGAGGGACATGGGCCTTCAAACCACTGGCTGCCCGAAGGACAAGTCCTGGGGAGGTTCTGGCCCCACATTGGGCAAGGTCTCACCAGCTGCTTATCAAAAACAAGGCTTCTCAGAGCTGTTCCTGGTCTAGAATTCTGCCATGGGCCAGGAGAGCCAATGTTCAAAATTAACAAAGGCATCCCACAAACACAGATTCATGACTACAGAGCCAGGTACAGGTTAACACCTGTCATTTGCCTGAGCCCACTGATCTCCATTCAGCAGCAGAGTACAGCCTACCAGGGGTCACCTACATATTCCAGGTGTGGGGTTGAGGGGTGGGGGTGGACAGAGGGAGTGGGACAGAAGCTCTGCCTAGCTTTTGCAGACAGAGGAGCTAGCAGGGACTGACTTCGGGTAGAGCAGGATAGCAGGGAAAATGGATGGGCAAGTTCCATAAAAACAAAGACTACTGGAGCCAAACCCCCAGGGTCTCTAAGGCACAACTCATGCTGGGCACCCTGGAGAAGAGACTGACCCATTTCTTCGTAACCTAGGAACATGACTCCCCATCCTGGGAGTGGTCTACACCTACATTTCACACCTGGCCCTCACTGTAGATGGAGTGGGGGCCAGAATGGGGTAGAGAAACCAAACAAGAAAATCCAGGGACCACGGCAGGCTCCTGTCCAGGCCTGAGATGCACCTCTAAGGGTAAAATCCAGCAACCAAAGCTCAAACTGTATTTTCCCTCACAGTTCCTGCTCTACCCAATGGCATTGCAAGGCTTTTCTTATGATCATTAACATGACTATGGGTTCCCTTTCCCCAACAGCAGTCTATTTTGCCCTGGATCACAGAAAACAGTGAGCAAGCACTGACAGCAAGGCCACCTGCACAAGTCAGCCCAGCCCCAGGGACCCATCTGGAGCCTCTATCCAGATGTCTGTGTCCCAACAGACCAACAGAATTCTAACTGTCCTTCCCATTCCCAAGTCTTCATGACTTCAACTTTTCTTTTTCAACTGCATGTTTTTCTTAGTAGTAGTATTAGTAGTATTTGTAAACAGTCTTACTCAAGCTAAGGTTGAGAAAGCCAAAAACCCAGTGTTTCTCCCCAAATTAAAAACCAGCAAGGTGCACTGCAACCCGCTGTTGAGCTGTTTCTGGGCTGGCTGCTGCTCCATCTCCAGGCAAAAGACCCCAAGCTCTGGAGGCTGAGTCACCTGGAGCTACCGCCCTGCCCCTGTGCTGTTCTGGCATGAGGCCAAGGACTGCCCGCCCACTCCCGGCCACCCACTCTCCCACCAACACATTGAGGCCATTGCGAGGAAACCTAAAACATCTAATTTCTACTGAGTCTGCAGCCGGGATGTCTGGCTCCCTCTGCTCCAACCAGGGTCCTCGTTATGGGACACTGGCGACTGACTGGTGGTGCAGATTTTGCACCTTGGCTGGTGGTGGTGGCTCAGATCTCTGACTCCCGTCTGTAGGGTCGCTGCTCTAGGGTGCTGCTGCTGCCCCCAGCCTGGGGCCTGTCAAAGTCATGCCTGGCCTGAGGGCTGCAACTGTCCTGCTCTGCATCTGCCTCGTCCTCCTCATCACGGCTCAGGAATGCCAGCTCATTCTCATAGCAGAAGGAGCTAGCGCTAGGCAGGAGGAATTTGTTCTCCACCAAATCCTTGGCACTGCAGCGGGGTGTGGAGGGCACCTCATAGGTCTTATGGAAGTGCGAGTAGTCAATCTTATACTGGTTCTTCTCCTCAAAGAGCACTGGCTCAAAGCGGTGGCCCCACAAGATCTCATTGGCCAGGTAGGAGCTGCGGGCCTGTGTGGTCATGGCCGTAGCCTCTACCATGCCCTCCAGGATGACCACAATCTCAAAGTCGTCCGTCTCCAGGTCCTGTCGGCTGATGCCAAACAGTGGGCTGGCCTCGTCGATCTCATGCAAGATGGTGATGGGAGACACCAGGAAGATGCGATCCAGGCCCTTGTCAAAGCCCACGTCAATGTCAATCTGATCCAGCGGGATGTACTCACCCTCCTCTGTGACCCTGGGCTTGATGAGCTGGGCGCGCACGTGGGCCTCCACAATGTGGCTCTTGCGCAGGTTGCCCACACGCCACATGAGGCAGAGCTTGCCATCACGCAGCGCCACCACAGCGTTGTGGCTGAAGAGCAGCGTCTGCGCCCGCTTCTTGGGCCGAGCCATCTTGGCCATGATGGCTCCGATCATGAAGGAGTCGATGATGCAGCCCACAATGGACTGTGCCACCACCATGAAGACAGCCACTGGGCACTCCTCTGTCACGCAGCGCAGACCGTAGCCAATAGTGGTCTGTGTCTCAATGGAGAAAAGGAAGGCTGCCATGAAGCCATGCACCTGCATCACACAAGGAGTACGCTCCTGGCCCTCGGCTGGCTCCAGATCCCCATGAGCCACAGCGATGATCCAGAAGATGACACCAAACAGCAGCCAGGAGGCAAGGAAGGCCAGTGAGAAAATGAGCAGCATATAGCGCCAGCGGATGTCCACACACGTGGTGAACATGTCAGCCAGGTAGCGCTGCGACTTCTCGTCCATGTTGGCAAACTCGATGTTGCACTGACCATTCTTCTTGACAAAGCGGTTCCGGCAGCGGCGCCGAGTGTGTACCTTGCCATTGCGGAAGCTGTTAGCGCCCGACATGGTGACCAGGTGCAGCCCGTCTTCCTCTGATGACACGATGCTGTAGGGGTTGGCCCGGCCAGCCGTGGTCATCCCGGGGTTGGGGGAGCCCTGGCTCACCCCTAGGCCTGCTCCAGGAGGTGCAGCTCCTATGACAGAGAGGACAGCATGGCTGATGGGGCTGTCATACTGGCTGGCCCAGGCCCCTACCCCAGGGCCCTGGGACATGGTGGACAGACTTACCCAATGAGCTTCTGGCCTCCCCTTCCCCTCGAGCCAGCCCCTCACACTATCTTCTCAAGGTAAGTGGCCACCCCATCCTCCCAGTAGCTCCAGCCACACAGTAAAGGCTCTTATTTCAAATTACATTTAGGCTCCAATTCCTTCTCCCACCATCATTACCCCCTAGGCAAACACAGCAGCTGCCACTTCAGCCTCCCTGACCCCCCTCACTGGCCACTAGCCCTTGGAGCCCATCTGTCAGTTCCTTACTCAAAATAAATCCCCACTGGGACCTGCAAGGACAACTAAAGCAAGAAGAGCCTCTACAATCCCTGAGAGTTCACCCTAACCCCCTCACTCAGCCTGCTGCAGTCACCATTGCTCTCAGACACACTCCTCCCAGGCACCCTCCTGCCACCTCCCTCTACTCCAGGCCTGGCCACCAATGCCACAAGTGTGTCTCTGGAGACCTCCCTGAGCCCTCAGGAGACTATGCACCACACTTGGGTTTCCTGCAGCCCTCAGCTCTGACCCAGTGATGATGATGACAACAACAGCACAGTAGGCAGGGCACTCATCCCAAACTTTTTTTTTTTTTGCTCAGCTCTGGCTTATGGTGGTGCTGGGGATTGAACCTTGGCCCTCAGGACCTCAGGCATGAAAGTCATTCTTCATCATCGCTATGCTAGCTCAATGGTCTTCTGCCACCTTGAAAGCCCGCTATGTTGTTCACTGATGTCTCACTCCTCGGGAACCAAAACAGAGCCTGACTCTACAGAATCCCCAGAATGTCCTAACACCCACTGCTAATGCTAACACTGTCCCCCCCCCCCCCGTGTTGTAATCAGCACCAGCTAAGAGAGTCACCCCCCCCCCAAAGCACTTACTGGTCAGCCACCATCCCTGGACTTCCTGAGTGGTAACCAACAGAGTAGGCAAGAGGAAGAATACTCAGAAGTATCACCATCCTCAGCTGCTCATGACTGCCTGGCCACCCTACCATACACATGCTCATAAACTGGTGTTCCTGGGCACCTTTGCAGCTGAGCACCATGCCCAGGACAAGCCCTGCTCTGCCTCTCCCCACTGCCAGCTCCAGGACAGATAATGTGTCAGCCATGACAGCAACTGGTGCTGTAGACACTGGTGCCCCAGTGTCTACATCATTAAGCATCAGCTGTGGGCCTCAGGATGGTAGCTTTCTGGGGAGAGTGAGTTGGAAGAGATGTCCTGGGAAAGGTAGTTGAGTGAGTTTCTCCTCACAGTGGGAACTCCACCGTTCCAATTCCCATCCAGTCACACTGTGAAGTCTGAGTTATACCAGCACCCATTCAGTCCAGAGGAGCACTGAGGAGTAGGGTTCCAGGGCAGCCCAGCCAGCAGTGGGGACCTTACTGAGGACCAGGCCAGAAGCTGTCCCTACTCTCAGACTCCCTCAGAGTCTTCCCAGGGGTGCACCCCCTTTATAGCCACAGCCCTTGAGACTGGGAAACCGAGGGTGGTGGAGCTGGATTCCACCCTGTTTTGTGTTGCCAGTGCAGCCATAGTCTGAATAGGGGTCCAGCCTCTGACTTTTTCTCCAAATACCTGAAGGACAGGTCAGCGGAGGACCCACTTAGACAGGCAGGTGACAGACCCCTCCCAGGGTCTGTCCTGGTCAGCAAGTAGTGGAGTCAGCAGGGACAGCTGCCCAAATGAAGCAACTCCTCAACTGGCAGAAGAGAAGGCAGATGCTCTGAGACCATCCTCTCAGCAGCCCAAGGAGCAAGCTACTTGTGCTCTGAGTGGAGGTTCAGAGGAGCTCAGTGGCCTCCTAGGAGCTACAGTCAGTGCACAGAAGAGCTGATTGGAGCCACTTGTACCTAACAAAGTCTGCCACCAGGGGGAGCTCTGGCTCTGCAGGGATGCCTCCCCTCTCACTGCCACTACCCCCCCGCAGCTGACCACCTCACCATGGGTCTGAGGAGCTGAGGTATGAGGCCCTAATGGTAGATGCTGCTGCTGCCTGGGCCAGGAGACAGGGAGCCAGTAGGGGCAGGGAGCCCTGGGACTGTGCTGGGAAGATGTCTCACTCCCAGATTTCTGGGCCCTCCAGGGTGTAGTCACCAGGGCTGGGGCACTCAGATGCCTGCGGGAAGCCACCGGATGAGAGGGGACAGGTTTGTCTGGCCTGGGGACCTTCAGGGATGTCCAGCGGGTCATGGCTGCTCCAGCTTGTGCTCCAAGCAGCTGGAGCCCTGTGGGGACAGAAGTGCAAGAATCAAAGGCAGGGAGGGCCCAGCCTATAGTGCCACTCACACAGCGGCTGCCTCGCACTGGCTGGCTTTCAGACAGCCAAGGGTGCTACCTTGGCTCCTGCTGGCTCTTCCTGAACTGGGCACCAGTGCTGTGTCTGTATCACACAGGCCTGGCTGCCCCTCCTCTGCTGACTCACCTCCTAAAACCCACAAAGAATCAGCCAGGTCATATGCATATCTCACACCCCCATTTCTCAGAGACGGAAACAGAGACTCAGAGTAAATCACCCCCAAAAGTAAGCAACAGAGAGAGAACTGGAAACCTGGGCATCATTCAGTCCTCAGCCTCTTGCACCCTAGCCCTGCTGTGTGTGCCCACATCTGAATGTGCTTGGTGAGTACAGCACCACAAAGACCCAGAAGACCTATGAATCAGAATCCAGCACAAGCTTGCCAAGCATCTCAAGGACACTGCACACACAAATGCAGGTCTGGAAAAGTCATACAGATCATAGTCTTAAAGGAATGTGGGACAATGCCCTCAACCAGTAGTCTGCAGCCTGTCCAGCTCCTATAATACATTGAGCTCAAATAAGAAATGGAATTAGAGTGGCCCAGCAGAAAAGTGGACGGTGCAGTGGACAAGGTGCTGGACTCCTAAGCAATGGGTCCTGGGTTTATTCCCCAGTACAAAATGTTCTGAAGTGCTACTCCACTCCATATATATCCACCAAGGTTATTACTGGGTCTCAGTTCCATAAAAACAAATCTACTGCTCCCTTCAGCCAGTTTTCTTTTCTTCTTCTTCTTCTTTTTTTTTTTTTTTTTTTTTTTTGATAACACAGACAGAAAGATGTTGAGGGCTCAGGGGTGAGAAAGACACCTACAGCACTACTCCACCACTTGCAAAGCTTTTTCCCTGTTGGTTGAGACTGGGGACTTGAACTTGGGCCTTTGTACATGGTAATGTGTATACTCTACCAGTTGCACTACTAGACAGTGCCATAAATAAATCTTTAAAGATAAGAAAGAAAGCCAGGTGATGATCCACCCAGTAAAATGCATACATTACCATGCAGGAGGACTTAGGTCTTGAACCCACCTACAGGGGAAAATCTTCATGAGCAATGAAACAGTGCTGCAGGTGTCTCTGCTTCTTTCTGCTTCTCTCTCCCTCCTCTCTAGAACTCCATTTGTCAACCTCTAGCAAAAAAAATAAATGACCACCAGAAGAGGTGGAGTCATACAGGCACTGAGTCCCAGTAATAATCTTGGTGGCAAAAAAAAAAAAAAAAGGAAAGGAAAGGAAAGGAGGAAGGCAAGAAGGAAGAAACTAGAGAATTTGCAAACAAGTAGGCATGTTTCTAGATGGAAGAAGTGAGGGCAATACTCACTCTAGGTCACAAACAATCCCGAGGCCAGGGTGAGAAAGTGAAGACAAAGTCAGGGATCTCAAGTCCCAGGCATTGTTGGGAGAGAATAGAAGTAAGAGGCTGAGGTACATTACCTGAGCTAGATGGTGGCTTCACACAGAGAATGAAGAAAGCCCAGGAGGCAGAAAATAGTCTAAGCTCAGACCCATGAGCCTCTGAGAGATTAGGAAGCTGTCCAGAGCCCAGAACCTCACTGGCTCCAGTACCTGCAGACACAGTCTCTCAGCAACCAGCCTGCTCCCAGCACTGCAGGGTCTGAATCAGAAGCTTTTAAAGGCAGCATCCACATGACTTGAAGGTGGGGCCCAGGCGTCACCAGGAGGTGCCTCCGGATGGAGCAGGGCACCCCATGCCTAGTCCCTGAGGCTCTGGTCACCTCAGGTTTCATTGACATCCGGGAGGAAACCAGGGCAAGGCCTGGGCCCCACAGTGTCAACTGCTAAGAAAGCAGTAACCAGAAGGGCAAGTGGAGGGGGGTCTCCTTTAGAGGCCTTTCAGCTGGCCAGGACCCCTTCCAAGGCAGAAGCACAGCACTGCTCCAAGAACTCTCATTAAATCATTTTAATCCATGCAATAACATTATGCCTATTACCCCCATTTTCTAGATGAAGAAACAGGATATCAGAAAGTTTGAATCACTCACTACCCAGGGTTATAAAGTCTTTAAGGGCTGGGGAGTGGTGCAGTCATTACCATGTCCAAAAACCTGGGTTCAAGCCCCTGCTACCCACTTTATAGGGGGGGAACTTCATGAGTGGTGAAGTAGTGTTGTGGGTCTCTTTCTCTCTTCCTCTCTTGTCTTTACCCCCTCTCAATTTCTATCTAAAAAATAAAAGGAAAGAGAGAGAAAAAAAAACAGAAAGAAACATGGGGGAGAGAGAAAGAGCAAGCTGCCAGGAGCAATGGATTTGTCATATAGGCACTGAGCCCCAGAAACTACTCTGGTGTCATTAAAAATGAAAAAATAAAATAAAGTAGAATAAAATAAAATAGCTCCCAGTTTGGATAACGGAAGCAGAAACAATCTCTTCTCCCTCAGTCCTCAAGGCCAGACTGAGCAAGATTAAACTTGGTCCAAAAGCCTTGTGATCCCATTTGGTCACAAACACACATGTGCACGCGCACACACACACACACACACACACACACACACACACACACACACACACACCTCAGCCCTGAGAAGCAGAGATACAACCTGCACCCTCCCCCCAGGCCTACAGCCATTCAGCCCTTGCTTAGAAATCCAGGATGGGATTCTCACTACCTCAAGGTCAAGTCCTGCTCTTATAAGACTTCTGAGTGAACACCTGCTTCAGGGAATGTCAGTGTGAGGCCTGTGTGCATCTCTGTCTTTGCCTGTATCCAGGGTAGACATCACTAATCTATCACAGAACTTTTCTGAGCTGTGCATGTGGGATGGGGCAGGAAGGGTAGAGGTGGGGAGCTCAGCATCTTAAAGTTTAGATAGAAGAAGCCAATCCTGGAGGCTGAGCTGTGACACATTCAGTTAAGCACACATATTATCATGCACAAGGACCTGGATTTGAGCTCCCACTCCTCACCTGCAGGTGGTGAAACAGGTGGTCTGCAGGTGTCTGCCTTTCTATCTCCTTCCCTATCTCCACATTCCTGTCAACTGTGCTCTGTCCTATCAAATAAAATACAAAGAAAAAATGGCCACCAGAAGTGGATTCATAGTGCTGGCACTGAACCCTAGGTATAATCACAGTGGCAATAAAAAAGGCACAAAGGGAGGGAGGAGGGAAGAAAGAAGGCAGGAAGGAAGGAAGGCAGGAAGGCAGGAAGGCAGGCAGGAAGGAAGGCAGGAAGGCAGGCAGGCAGGCAGGCAGGCAGGCAGGCAGGCAAAGGCAATCCTTAATTTGCAAATAGGGAGACAGAGGCCCATGCTTGGTCACAGGAAGCAAGATGCTAGAGACTAGGCCAAGCTTGGGGCACTGGGGTGGAGGAAATGGTGACAAGCACATCAAAGTAAAGAACTAGAGTGGGGAGCTGCTAGCACAGCCAGGGACCTCTAGGGAGGCCAAGGCCAGAGGGAACAAGAGTTGGCATGGAGGGGAGATGGAGTTTCAGGGGAGACTAGCATTTCAGTTCTCTGGGGAGAGGATAACAGTATCCCCTGTCCAGTCACCTTCCCAGGGCCCAAATCACTCCTGTGCCCCAGATGCTCAGGGGCACTGCCTGCAGTGGACATGGTGGGCTGCACACACCCACACCATGAAGGCATTCTGTGCCAAGTTCATGTTCATCTTGAGGGAAGTTTCAGCAGCAGGTTCCACCCCACCCTACTTCAGGACTCACCAGCTCCATTTCCAACCACCACCAGTCTGGTCTCTGAAGAGCTCTCTCTTTGGCTGCTGGAACATTATCTGCCCATATGCTAGGGACTCAGAGACTTGCAGACACACTTCTCTCCCTGTGCTAGACCAGGTTCCAATCATCCCTGCACTGATTTTGTCCATAAAGGCCCCAGACTGTCTCTTTCCTTCCTCACTTCCCTCTTTCTTTCCCTAGGGTCACCTCCCACTACACTACCTGAACAGAACTTTGTCTCCCAAGTTCCTCTGCAGGTTCCTGAACCCAAGCCTTCCCTTCTGGATGTCCCAGCACCATGGGACCAATATAGCTTCTCTCCTCCCAAACCACCCCTCTTTGTCACCCCTGCTCCTCTCTCCTATCCATACTACCCCTCCCTAGACATCACAGCAGGGTCCTGATGGGCAACCTGTGGTGACTTTCAATCCATTTGGTCCCACCTCCAAATCGCAGCTAATGAGACCATTGGAAGCATCCCCCTCAAAGATCAGCTGAAGACCACCACTTCCATGAGCCCTTTCAGATTTTCCAGTCCTAAGATTCCCTAATTAGGAGCTGCATTCCATCTTGTGTGAGAGTTGACCTCATCAAATTCCTATCTCAGGTCAATCTTTGAGGCCCAGTGAGGCTGTTGCAAGCCTAGCACAGAGGGATCACTTTCATGCTTATTAGTGCATAAAAGGATGAAAAAATAAAATAATGTGAAAGATGGATGATAAGATGAATGAGTGAATAAATTAAATGTTTAAGCACTGGTGGGTGGCTTAGCATATGAACAGATAAACAGAGTTGGCAGATGAGAAGACAGATAGAGAGGGTGATCAGGTAGATTTTCTTGGAGGATGGATTAGTTAGGATTAGGGTTAGGACAGATGGATGGATGGATGGATGGATGGATGGATGGATGGATGGATGGATGGATGGATGGACAAACAGTGGGTAGGTGAGTGAATGGAGTAAATACATGAGAAAAAAAGATAAGGCTGGATAACCTGAGTACTTGGATAGTAGTAACTAGTGGCCACATAGACGGGGATATGGAACTGATGGGTGGATAATGGGTGAATGAGAGGTGGAACAGTGGGTAAGTGGAAGGATAGAAGGATGAGCACACAAGAGTGTCTGGTTGAATGGATGACTAGATGGACAGATACAATGCCCTTAATCTTACCTCTTGAATCCTATGTTCTATGTAATCGTACTGTGCAGACAGGTGTCTATCTTCAAGGGTGCATTAGCAACAGTTACCATTTCTTAAGAACCAGCTGGAAAGGAACCAGTCACTAGAAGGCCCTAGAAATTATCAAAACAAAGCAAAGTCAGTAGATGGAGCCATTCTCAAAGAGGTTCAAAATCCAGAAACTTCCATGCAAACCTATGCTTTTACTTGCTTCCTTCAAGCCATATTATAAAAGGTAGAGGTGACTTCCAGCCTCCATGTCTAATGCTCCCCACCCTCTCATAGTCTGTAAAAGTAATTTCTCAGAAGCAAAGAGAAGCAGAACAGGATGGGTCTCCTGAAAAAAATTACAGTTGATAATTAACACATGTAAGGTGCATACCAAACACTGGTGGGTGCTTTATGGATATCAATGCATGTAATCCTCACAGCTACCCCACAAGGTTAGAACTAGTGCTGTTCCTAAACTCAGGCCCCCTAGCCTGAGATCCTAACCTCTACCTTCACAACCCAACAAGGCCCAGCTCTGGACAACTGGATGGATGGGTAGCTGGATGCATGGGTGGAGTTGGGTGGGTGAGTGGATAATGGGTGGATGGATTATGGACAGGAGCCTGTGTGGGTAGATGGATGACTATCTGAATGAGTTCACATCAGCAGTCTCTAAGAGACTCGCCTTGGAGACATACATGTTATGAGGTTCTTACAGTCCCCATGCCTCAGCTTTCCCATCTGTTAAAGGATTGCCCCTGATTTCCCCTCTACCATGCTCTAAGAAGCAAGGAAGAGTGTTGTGGGCTGGAGGTCTATAAATTTACAAGTAGTGGGCCAACTAGAGATCTCCTCACCTCCCCACCTCTCCATGGAGCTCTGGAGCCCTGCCCTTTCACATGGAGGACAGTTGCTGCACTGGCTTTTCTGGCTGGGATTAAGACAAGTGTCCGTGAGTCACCCCCACAACCTGAGTCGCCAGAGGCAGGTGACAGCAAGAGGTTTCAAGGCACACAGGATTGGGTTGAGATCCCAGCTCTGCCCCTCACAAGCTGTGTGACCTGAAGTGAGTCACTTCCCCTCTTC
Source organism: Erinaceus europaeus (assembly GCF_950295315.1). NCBI lineage: Eukaryota > Metazoa > Chordata > Mammalia > Eulipotyphla > Erinaceidae > Erinaceus > Erinaceus europaeus. Next base: position 41,696,851 of record NC_080173.1, on the reverse strand, counting down.
TGGGCTGGCTTGGAAAGGGGAGATCCTGGTAGGTCTCTTTTTACCCTAGGTCTCTCTTTACCACCTCCAAACTCACGGCTGGGCCCCTGGTAGTCCACACAGCACCATCCCCTGAACCTTGTCATCCTCAACACTTGCCATTTTCCAAATGGATGAAGAAATAGCTCCCTCAGAGATGGTACTGCAGCACAGGGACTCTCTGGTAGGGTCTATGCCAAGACTGAGTCCAACCTTCTCTACCTCTGGTTTCACCTTCCCAGTCCACTAAACAGACCCTAACACTGAAACTGAGAGGCTAAGCAACTGGCCCCAGGTCACCCACAGCAGGCAGGAATTCTGAGCAGATAGGAGGGATGTTGCCACAGGGCCACGTGAAGGCAAAGAGGATTGAGGGAGAAGAGCAGTCTTCCTTTCCAGAGTTGGTCACTTGCTTGATGCCAGCTCTCCCACTCTCTTTCAACATCATTCCTAATCTTTTTTTCTTTCTTTCTTTTTCCCAGAAAGGACCAACACCCATAATTCCCACTCCCTTACCCAGCACTGACCAAAAACCAAGTATGCAGGGGTGGAAGGCAAGGCAGGACACTTCCCCTTCCAGAGACCTAGCCTCCTCTTCTGCTGGCCTCCCAGTCCAAGCACACATGAAATTTAAGGTGGTAAGAGAGGAGTGTCAGAGGTATGGGGCCTGGCATGTGACACTTCTAGAGCTGCAGCTGCATCACTGGGGGTGGGGAAGGGAGCCCCACTCTACAAGAAAGGCTTGGTGAAGGGCCTAAGGAACAGGGTACATGTACATATGTATCCATAATTTAGGGAAAACTATATACCTCAAAGTAAAAGTGATTAGCCTTAGACTTAATAAGCTCAGCAAGTAAGTAGAAAGACCTAAAGATGATATCATAAAGTGTCTAATCAAATATTTACTACTTAGACCTAGACACTGTCCTCTCCTACCCCTATTTCACTTTCTTCAATCACTTTATCTATTCAATTAGCTACACAGAAAAAGTAAGAAATATCACCTAATCTTTTCTAACAGCAACAGCATTAGTGTCACCCCCTTGATAACCTTTAGAAGAAATACTATATACAACTGGCCAAGATATATGCTGGCAAAAGTATACATATCAACTAAAGGACAAATACTGTCCCCTGTGACAACCTCTATTATAATCATCAAACAAGTAAAATGCAGTAAAATTTAAGGTTAATTTAGATCCCACTTAAACCCTAGATCTATTCCCTCCCTAACTTGAGGCCAGATCCCATAAACCCAGTATCAATTTGGATACAGCAAATGACATTCAATGATTTAACAACTGGGAGAAGGTCTAACCTCATCAGATAAAGAAAATAAAAGACTACAAAAGCTGGTTAAGGGGATGAGACTGACTCACTTTAATGATGGCCTTTTTGTCAATACAAGGTCACCCCATCATCTGGGGCTCTAGTCAGGGAAACCTTGGATTCCCACATAGAGATGATGGACCTAGACCTCTAATAGATCCCTCTCTCCACCATCACTGGTTACTTCATCAGAAATGTTATCATAACACCTCTTGTGGGCCTCTCCAGGACCTTGCCCTCACTGTAGAGCAGCAATGGTAGGGACTGCTCCACTCTCTGAAGAGAGGCTGGGTCAACCTACTTTACCACTCGAGGAAGACTGATCCTAAAATGAGTGCAGCCTAAAACGTTCCTAGCTGTGACCATGACTGAGAGAGCAGACTGAAAGGGATGCAGAAGTCACACAGGCTCCTGTGTTAAATATGACTAGAGAAGACCCTAAGCCAGATAGACAGGGTAAATATTTAATGATATTTATATACTTTCTTAATGTTTGGGAGCTACTCTCTGCCCTGATCTAGCTTTCTATCCCTATTCTCAACTCTGACATCTTCCCAGACAATATTTTTAGCACACCTGCATGTTAGCTATTGGGCTCAGACAAGAATTACTAAAGTCATGGGCCCCTTTGAACATACCTAAAATAGATTTCTTAGCTTCTTCCCACACAAAGGCCTCTAATCTCATGTGCTCTATCACTACCTTTTGGTTCCTGTTTATTAAACAATTAGTCCTGCTTTATATCTTACCACCTTTCAGCCACCCTGTTGCAAACACTACCTGACATCCCAGGTGAGACAACCTCTCACCAATGTGTCCCAAAGTCTCACCTCTTCAGAGTCCTACCCACTAGGAAAAGGTAGAAACAGACTAGGGGTATGGACTGACCTGCCAATGCCCATGTCCAGCAGAGAAGCAATTATAGAAGCCAGACCTTCCACCTTCTGCACCCCATAAATAATTTTGGTCCATATTCGCAGAGGAATAAAGAATAGGAAAGTTTCCAGTGGAGGGGATGGGACATGGAACTCAGGTGGTGGGAACTGTATATGGGGTTGTACCCTTGTTACTTTACAAGTTTGTTAATCTATTTAAATCGCTAATCCAAAATAATAATAAAGAAATGCCTGATGACTCCAGTTCACTCTGGGCCCTTTCCTGGGCCCCAGTCTCATCTTCTGCAAAATGGTTTAGTTCTGCTACCCAGAGGAAACCAACAGGAGAGTAAACCAAGGCTCCAAACTCAAATCCAGCATGCCTCAGGCCGAGGGTAAGAGCAGAGTAACACACAGGGTTCTCTGAGAGATGCTTCTAGCTCTGACAGTGGACTGGGCAGCTGAGAGCAGAAATGGGGCTTCTCATGGCCCAGGAGGTAGAACAAGATGTAAAGTGTTGACTCTCAAGTATGAGGTCCTAAGTTCAAGCACCAGCATCAAATTGCCAGAGTGATTCTCTGATTCTCTTGCTCACTAATAAACAGATAAACGGGGGCTGGGTGGTAGCACACCAGGTTAAGAACACATAGTGCAAAGCTCAAGGATACCAGTTCAAGGTCCCAGCTCCCCACCTCCAGTGGGGTCACTACACAAGCAGTGAAGCAGGTCTGCTGGTGTCAATCTTTTACTTGCCTTCTGTCTTCTCCTCCTCTCTCAATTTCTCTCTGTTCTATCCAGCAATAACCGCAGCAGCAACAACAACAATCATAACAGCAACAACAACGGAAAAAAGATGGCCATCAGGAGCAGTGGATCGATTCATAGTGTAGGCACTGAGCCCCAGTGATAACCCTGGAGGCAAAAATTAAATTAAGTTAAAAATAATTAATAAATCTTATTTTAAAAAGAAAGAAGAAAAGAAGTTAAAAGAAAAGGGAAGTAGAAGAAAGGAAAGGCAGGACTGCACCCCAGCCAGTGGCACAGAGGACCCATAAGCTCTGCTCAGGCAGGGACCAGCTGCCTTGCTTCTTCTCTGTGCCAGGAATGAAGCCTGGGCAGGCATCAGGCAACCAGCACCAGTCACATGTGACTCAAGTGACCATAGCTCCCCAGGTTTTACTCAGCAGTCCAGCAACAGGCTCCACCCAGAGGTAGCAGGGGCAGAGCCTTGGAGCCCTCAGACAAAGCCAAGGCAGAGGGTTCTGCCCCCCTCCCAGGGTGAATGGTGGGTCATGCCAGGCACCAGGAAATGTTTCTGAGGGTATTTTTATCTTGAGAACATCCTCCCACAGGACATGGGAGCAGGAGGGAGACAAGGTATCCTTGGCTCCAAGTCCCTTATAGCAGATGGGGTTACTGTGTGCCCTGCACTAAGGGGGTCATTCATACATTACCCCATGTGCCCTGCACTAAGGGGGTCATACATTACCCCATGCCTCCCAGGAGCTGGTTGGACCTTGGAAGGACTTGGGGCTCTTTAGGGGGCCCCAGCTGGGCACTTTTTCACTATATGCCCTAGGCTTCTATCTGTTATCTTCTGGGCCTCCCTCCTATAGTCAATATTTTGTGAAAGCCTGAGAGATGCTTGGTTAAATTGGGCACCAAGGATCTGAAACTAAGCAGTGTGCCTATAGAGGCACCCCACCAAACAGGAACAGTGAGCAGGTTGGATGGCTCCCATCAGTTACAGCTTTCAGTTGGGGGGGGGGGACATTCTTAAAAGTACCACTGAAGTGGAGAGAGCCCCAGTGCAAGAAGGGGTTCAAAATAAAAATGCAATTACCTCTCTTAGGCATTTATCCAAGAGACAAACACTAATTTGAAGAGATATATGCACCCCTATGTTCATAGCTGCACTATTCACAATAGCCAAAGAATAGAAGCAACCTAGATGCCCATCAACAGATGACTGGCTAAAGAAGTTATGGGATATACTCCATGGAATACTACTCTGCAATAAAAAAAAAAAGATGAGAATGTGTCCTTTGGGGGGGAAATGGGTAGAACTGGAGGTGATTATGCTTAGTGAAATAAGTAAAGAGATGAACAACAACTACCAGATGGTTTCACTGATATGTGGAATCCAGAGAACTAAAACACATGAACTTGCAAAGGACGAGGAAGAGGAGGAAGAAGATGAACAGACTGCCTCTAAGACTTTATGAAAACTATTGTGGTTATCGTTGGGAGGCCAGGGGCACAGAACTTTGCTGATAAGTGCAATATGGAACTATAACCTGTAATCTTATAATCTTGTAAATCACTACTAATCACAAATTTTAAAAAATGGCTTAAAAAAAGAAGGGATTTAGGGTCTCATACATCAAGATACACACACATACACACACACACACACACACACACACACACACACACACATATATCAGGGCCGTCCCCTAGGTATTGGGCCTGGCAAGGCTCTCCAACTCTGAGTTTTCCAGTTCCTCTCAAATAAGGGGTTGACCCCCAGGGGCCTTTTCAGTCCCAACATTCCAGGATTTCAAGGAATTTGGGACCAACTGGTTTTGGGGTGTGTGGAAAGAAACAGAAGAATATATTGTTATCACTCTAGTATCAGAGACGGTGAAGTTATACTGACAGCTTGGCTACACATGGGGGGTGGACGGAGAGTGAGGGGGTGGGACTACATCAATAGGTGAGGAATATGAGGCTCTGACAAGCCCTGGATATCACACCACTTGACTCCAAGGGCAATGGGTGCCAAAGGGGAGTTTGAAAGTATGAGTCTTGGGTTGTATTGTTAAATGGGAATCTGGGGAATGTTATGCATGTACAAACTATTGTATTTACTGTTGAATGTAAAACATTAATTCCCTTATAAAGAAATAAATTACTTTAAAAAAATTTTTAAAAAAGAAAGAATGATGTCAGGGCTGGAGAGGTTCCCCAGCATGTGCTTGTTGGAGATCCCAGGTTTGATCACTGTTACTGAAGATACCAGAACTGAACCCTGTTCTGGTCTTTTTCTCATAGAAAATAAATCTTAAAAATTAGAAATGAGTGAATGGGGGAAACAGCACAATGGTCATGCAAGAAGATTTTCATGCCTGAAGATCCACAGTTACGTGTTCAGTCACCCCAAGCCGCCATAAACCACAGCTGAGAAGTGCTCTGCCTCTCTCTCTCCACCTCTCCCTCTCTATCCCCCCTCTCTCCCCGTCTCTGACTGTATCTCTGTCACTAACATAAAAAGTAAAATAAAATAAATGAAAATGAAAAAGAGAAAAAAGAAAGTATGAGTCTTGGAGTAGTAGAGCAGAGGTTCAAGTCTCCTCTCAAGCCTCGTCTGTGACTTTGGGCTGCTTACATAACCTCTCTGAGCCTGTTTTGTCACTTGTGGAGTGGGATTAATAACAACATCTACTTCACGGAGTTGTGATATGTTTTCAGCAAATCAATATATGGAGAAACTCACTTCAAAGAGGGCCAAAGACCCCTGCAGGCTCTGACCTGGGCTTCATTCCACCAGGGAGGGAGAGGCAGAGAATAGGAGGAGAAGGAATGCCATGGGCACAGACCCAGGAGTCCTTGTGGCCTGGGCCTGAGTCTGACGTGTATGATCCTGGGCCAGACTCTGGGATAAGGCTGAAGAGGTCTCAAGGAGTCAGGTCTCAGCGAAGCCTATGACCTGAGTGTGCTCTTGGCAGACAAGGCCACAGCCCTCACCCTAGAGCTCTCCAGTCTCAATTCTCCATGGGCTCCCACTCTGCCATGCCCTTTCTGGGTCTCAGTTTCCCCCAATGGTTAATTGAAAGCCTCCTAGCCCTGTTCATCTCGCCAAGGGAAGAAGGCTGTGGTCTGAGGAGCAGGAAAGAGTAGTCCTCTCATCTCCTTCCCTTAGTAACTGCTTCCAAAAGGGCTGCTGTGCAGGAGATGAGGAGTCTCTCACCATCAGTAGAGCCCCCTCTGAGCTCCAGATAAGACCACAGGACAAGAAATACCAGCTTCCTGGCCAGGCTAGCAGGAGGGCTCCAGGCCAAGCCTTGGAGTACTGGGGGTTGGGGAGCTCTTCTGACCCTAACAGAAAAAGCAGCAGCACAGAATCCAGGTGGTGAGTCACCCTTTAGAGGACACATGTTACCAAGAGCAAGGACCTGAGTTCAAGTATCCATTCTCTACCTTCAGGAGTGGTGAAGCAGTGCTGCAGGTGTCTCTCCTCCCTCTCTTTTTCTCTCTCCCTCTTCCTCTTCATCTCCCTCTACCCAAAAACCAGGAGTGGTGGAGTCATGAAGAAACCAAACCGGGGAGTTGGGCTATAGCTCAGCGGGTTAAGCGCAGGTGGCGCAAAGCACAAGGACCAGCATAAGGATACTGGTTCTAGCCCCCAGCTCCCCACCTGCAGGGGAGTTGCTTCACAGGCGGTGAAGCAGGTCTACAGGTGTCTATCTTTCTCTCCCCCTCCTCTCTCCATTTCTCTCTGTCCTATCCAATAACAATGACATCAGTAACTACAACAATAACAAGGGCATAAATAAATATTTATTTATTTATAAATAAAAAGGGAATAAATAAATATTTTAAAAAATTTAAAAAAGAAACTAAGCCCTAGTGATAACCTCATAAAGAATAAGTAATAGCACAATTCCTTCCTGTACATTTCACCCAGACAAGCCAGGTATGCAGCTCATCCCTCACCCTCCAGCACCTGAACACAAAAGCAACAGAGTGCCCATGTTGGTCTCCAGCCTGTAGGCCGCCCCAGGCAGCTGGGTGTGATATGAGAAAGCTGGCAGAGATGATAGAAGAGCTGAGGGCCCACACAGGGAACACAGGGCTATGTGGTCACACAAGGAAGCATATTCCAGAAGTCCTAGCTTGGGTCCCTAGCCCAGGGATGGGACCCAAGACTCCATAAACTCAAATGGGGAAGGAACTGGAATTACCAGATTTTCACTCTGCGAGTTTTACTGTTCCCTCTGTAGCTCCAGGCTTGGGACTGCTGGTGTCCAAGCCTCAGCGAAGTCTGCAAACTGTTAAGCAGCCATATGCTGACTACTGAACATGCCTCCTAAAATAACGCAGGACAAGTAAGTACTTCCCACATCTGGTTTCCTTGCTGGCCCTATTCAAAAATGTTATTCTATTATTCTTCTCAGGTGGTTTTCAAAGAGCCACATCAACCATGTTGGGACGAAGCCTCATCTATAACACACTGGGGTTACTTGAGCCATCCCACTCCTTTCACTCATTCATTCATCCCACAAGTACATCTTCAAGCACCCAACTCCAAAGAGGATCTGAGCAGGGTGCAGCATATCCTGTCTCCTCCCTTTCCTGGTATTCAGAAAGGAGGTCAAGTAGATACTTTCTCAAAAGAAAATGAGGGGGCCAGGTGGTGGCACATCTGGTTGAGCCCACATGTTATAATGTTCAAGGATCCAGGTTCAAGACCCTGGTCCCCATCTGTAGGGGGGAAGCTTCTGTAGAGTGTTGAAGCAGTGCTGCAGGTGTCTCTTTCTCTCTCCCCCTTCCCTTTCAATTTCTCTCTGTCTCTATCTAGTAAATAAATAACAATTTTTAAATGTCTAAAGAAAATAAGTAAATGAAGAAGATTCAAACCACAGGAGGTACCGTAGGGAGGTGGGGTCCAGCTGGCTGGGAGAAAGCCCAGGCTGAAAATGAGAGGCAGGGTTTCAGGCAAAAGATCGTTAAGACCAAACCATAGTCCGGGAGATTGGAATCAGCTTGGAGGAGAGGGGTGTCACGTGAGATCTGAGAGAACTTCTTTGGGCTGGCAGGTCAGAACCTTATTCTATAGTTCACCTGCCACTTCCCACTTCACACCTCCAGCTCATGGGGTTGGAAAATAGAACAAGAATATAAACTTGGAGAATTTTCTAAAACACAAGGAATTAATGATATTACCCTTCCATGTACCAATTCTTCTAGTCCTGGGGAAGGTTCAGGCTCTTCTTGGCCTAACTACAAAATAAAACACAGATGTTCAGGATGGGAAGGCACCCTTGTCAGAAGGTGGTGATCTTGGCGGCCCGTGGGTGGCTCACCCAATATAGCACACATGTTGCCATGCAAGAGGACTCAGATTCTAGGTCCAGACCAACACATGGGAGCATCTGTAGGGAGGAAGCTTCACGAGTGGTACTGTGGTATTTATCCTTCTAACCTTGTATCTCTTTTTTTCTCTATCTCTCTCTGTTTCTCACCCTCTATATAGAGGAAAGAGAAATAATAAAATGGCTATCAGGAGTGGTGGAGCTGTGCAGGCACTGAGCCCCAGCAATAACTCTAGTGGCAAATAATAATAATAGTGACCTCACCACAGCCACGCCACAGTGGTGCCACCACTGTGAACGCTACTCCAGCCACAGATGGCACACACACCAGGACTTTGAGCACTGTGGACAAGGTCTATGCAGAGCTGGGATGAAGGCCTCCACCCAAGGCTCCCAGGGCTGTGGCACAGGGAGAGTCAGGGCTTGTCCACATCCAGCTGGTATCAATGTCTTCAGGAGAAACTAGTCTCTCTAGGGCTGACTGGAGACTACCTCTTGCAGGAAGCCTTCCCTCACTGCATGGTTCCCTCCAGCTTGTCCCCTTTGACAAGCTAGTGCTGTGGGGGAGGCAAGGGATGCCAGGCTGGTGGACCAAGACCCAGCATCTGGATCCTAGTCAGTCCCTGATGTGCTGTGGGTCCCTGAGCCACTGATCCTCTGTAAGTCTGTGTCCAGAATGAGAATGAAAATGTCCACGCTTGAGGACCTCTATCCTGGAGCAAGAGCTAGAACCAGCTGGTCTCTCTCTGCACCGCAAACAGGCAGGGTGGCTGCTGTATACTCCAGGGAAAGATTTCTCATGCTTTAACTTTTACTTGCCACCTACCATGTACACATCTTCTCAATCTTACAGAGAACTTGCCCAGTTCTCTTCTGACCTGAAAGGAAGAAACAGGGTCAGAAAGAGAATTTAGCACCTCACAGCCATAAAAAGCTGATTAGTATTGGGGAGGTTGCAGCGGGGAACCTCACCTCAAGCAAGGCATTCTGGAAAGCTCATGTACATTGAACAGACATATGGCTAGATGAGGGAAAAGAGAACAGGGCTAAACCCAGGTCCCTCCTTAGACCTGCCCCAGCCCTCCCTGTCTCCACCTCTAAGGCACAGATCTATTGGGCTGTCAGGAAAGTCATGACATATTTTTTCTATTAAAAATGTGTCATGGCTTTTCTGACAACTCAAGACATGATTAATCCTTGCCTCTGTTTCCACTTCCACTAAATGGACTGTACCTGTTGGGAACTTAATAGCACTGGTCCCCACAGAGTGCCCAGATTGAGGTCTAGAGCATAGTAGATGCTCAGGTATGCACACCCATGTACTGACACACAGTGTGGAGGGAGGGTGTTATATTCTAGGAGTTTCAGAGGGTACATATATCTGGTCTCCACTGTTTTCCCAAGTCAAGGACTCAGGAGTGGAGGGTTTATTCTCAAGAAGACTCTGAAGAGGGGGAAGCAGGCCACAGCTGATGCACTGACCAGCACATGCCACTGAGCTCCAGCCACCAGACCCCCAGTACGGGGAGGGAATGCCGGCCTCCATCAGCCCCCAGAGTGAGCCATGTGGCTAAAGCAGCCTGGTGCCCCACAGTATCTCCTGCCTAGAAAAGAATCACACAGGGTTCAGTCAGGAACTGGGGCTCCCACCTCACATACAGAAGTGCGGTGTCTACATGTGTACTGTGCTGAAGCTGTGTCCCCCCCACCACCACCCTGCATGCAAACCCTGCATGCTCACAGCTTGCACGTACAGTGTGTCCTCATGAGCACAGCTATGCACCTACACTCACACAGCACTGAGTGCCCTGCTAAGTCCTTGAGTATCTGCTCTGGTAAGCATCTATCTGCATGTCCAGGCTTTGTGTAGACACAAGTGTGCAAGGGGTAGCATACCCCTGAACACAGGCCCAAGCTACACGCATGTGAACCCACTGTCCCTCAGCCAACTCGCTGTGGCAGTGAGGATGCACAGATGAGCTGGTCACCCTGGCAACAGGACAAGAGGAGGCAAAGTTGAGGCAGCTTTGGTTCAAAACCAAAAAAAAAAAAAAAAAAAAAATCTCTGTACACAGGGAGGATGTAGGGTGTAGGGGTAGCAGGGACAGGGGGAGCTGCAGCTGGGCAAATGGCAGCTCATGAACTTGACAAGCTCAGCCCCAGGTTTCCTCACTCCCACCAGGTAGGGAACTTCAAGGAGGGATGGGAAGCCCACTCCAGAGTGGCCTGCAGGGACAAAAGGCTCTCAACGCAAGCCAGAACTCAAGATACCAGGAAAGCCAGGTCCCAGACTCACTGAACCCCACAAGAGGGCGCCCAAGATAACCTAGGGGCCTCTGAGCCTCACCAGCACGAGGTCCCCCCTCGCTGAACAATTAACCCACTAATTGTGCTCACTGCCCTGTGGCCAGTACATTAGCCCAGATCAGGCAATGATTTATTCAGGAGCACAGGCTCCTCTCCCCAGCTTCTGTGCTGATCCAGGGGGTGGGGGAAGCAGCCCACAGACACTTCTCCATCCCCACTTGAAAACAGCGCAGGCTATTTATATTTCATCAGACAGAGTGCATGGGGATGAAACCGCTAGCAATCTGCTCCCTGCAGGCAGCCAGCAGCTGAAACCCCCGGCCCCCATACACACAGAGTCTGGAAGTGGACATTGGCTTTCAGTGACTGGACACTCTTTGGGGATGACCCCCGCTCTCAGGTCTTCAGCAGGACCCCCACTAACATCTACAAGGGCTTTCCTGACACAGCCTCCTCACTGGCTCTCATTTCCCTTGAAGAAGCCCTGTCAGCAAGGGCCAGCTGCCATCCTGACTTAACAAATAAGGAAACTGAGGCTCAGAAAGGACAAGTGGCTGGCCCAGGATCACAGCCGAAAGTGGAAATCAGATACAACTTTGGCTGATATGTGCTGCAGCCTGTAGCCTGAGTGACCTCCCTAAAATGTGAGATCTGGCAAGAGCTTCCAGCACTCCTGCTTGTGTCCAGGGAGCAGACCCAGGAACATGTGATTGGCTCTGTGGCACCCACTACTACCTGAAGTCACATGACAGTTCCTCATATGACAGGCTGGCCCTACCTCAACACCTCACTCTGTCTTCTTTTTTTTCTTTTTATTTATTTATTTATTCGCTTTTGTTGCCCTTGTTGTTTTATTGTTGTAGTTGTTATTGATGTCATCGTTGGATAGGATAGAGAGAAATGGAGAGAGGAGGGGAAGACAGAGAGGTGGAGAAAGACAGATACCTGCAGACCTGCTTCACTGCCTGTGAAGCGACTCCCCTGCAGCTGGAGAGCTGGGGGCTCGAACTGGGATCCTCATGCCGGTCCTTGTGCTTTGCGCCACCTGCGCTTAACCCGCTGCGCTACTGCCCGGCTCCCCTCACTCTGTCTTCTAAAAACACCCAGGGAAGGCCCAGCAAAGCCAACTCTGGGAGCTCCAAGGACACAGTGGCAATACAGTGACAAGTGTGTTGAATCCTAGGCCTGGCATCTCCTCACCTCCCTCAAAGATGTGTCAACCCTAGGCTAAACACCCCTAGTACACCTACAGGGTACCTCATAGCCCCTGATTTCTCCTGAGATCCTCATGAACTGAGCTGGCTAGGCATAGGCCTGTGTCTGCCAGCCATGGGCAGCCCCTTAATGGACATATGTGGGCATGTGAGAGCCCGATGGTCAGCACAGGGCCTGCATACAATGACTAAGCAGGTGGCCACCACGGTAGGCTCTTACACCTTTTGGATAACCTAAGGCACACTAAATGCTGAATGGCACAGAATTGAAGTGGGCGGATCTCTAGTTCAAGTCCCAGACCCACAACTCAATAGCTGTGTAGCTCCTATACCCAACAGCCCTTTTGTAGTCTGATTTCCTGCCTGGGGTGTTACTTATTTCCTCATTGGGTAATGGGAGACAATGAGAGACAGGTGTCTGCTGTAGTTGTGTCCAGCATCAGTGAGCACTTGGGAGCCAGCCTCACTAACTTCTGGGGACTACTGGCACCTTTGAATGATACCCACTCCCAAGCTTGTCTACCAGGGGACCCAGAGATTTCAGGGATCAAAGGCTAACCAAGTACAGGGCAGTGTTTGGGCCACACAGCAGGTGGGGCAAGACAAGGTAGGATCCACAAACAGCCTGCCTCCTCATCTGCCTCAGGGAAGTCAGAGCATACTTCTGCTTCAGTCCTGGCCTGAGCTCTACATTCAAATCACAGCTCAGCCTCTCACACATGGCAAGACCTCAGGCAGGTCACTTCCCCCATCTGGAGCTCAGTTTCCTTGTCTGTAACTCGGGGATAGTCAGATGTGAATGTTATGAGAACTGATGAGTTTTTATAGTGCTCCCTGAGTAGAGTGCGTACCTTGCCATATGTGCAGCCCAGGTTCAAGCCCTGACACCACATGGGAGGTGCCTTTGCTCCTGTGTTATGGTGAATCTCCCTTTCTCAACATCTTAATGAAAAGAAATCATCCCAGGTGCAGTGGGATTATGTATTCATGAGGCCTTAGACCAACAACGAAAAGACAGAGTTTAGAACAGTGCCCAACAGAAAGAACTATGATCAGCAGAAGTGATATCTGTTTCCCAGATGCTGGGGCTACAGGTGGGAGCTACCTCTGGGCCACAGTATTAACTGCACTATGTGCTCATGATCTGTATCCAAGTCTCCCAGTTTGGGGGAAGAGGGGTCTTAGAGCATACCCAGTAGGACTAGGAAGGGATTTGGTGGGGGGGAGAAACTGATATGTTCTGATGCTTTCATACAGACTTGGCCCACCATCACACATACCTCCAAGGAAGCCCCAGATCCTGGCTGACTCTGGCTTATCCCTCAGATCCCTGGGCTGGGTATGGGATACCCCTCAGCTTTCCATGACCCCTAAGACTTCTGTCACAGCCTTGACTGCCATAGGCATTGCTCCACCCCCCAGACTAAAGTTGAGTTTCTAGTACTGATACTCATCTGGAATCAGCCAGCACTCAGCCAGGAAGAGCAACACCAGCTTGTACTGGACAGTACACTGCTATACGCCAGACACTTAGCCAGGAGTCTCTCACTTAAGCCTCACAAGAGACACATGAATTAGACATAACTGTGCAGACAAGGAAACTGAGGCACCAGCAGATGGACTGAAAACACTGAGGACTTTATGTGGGCTATAGCCAGTCCCCAGACACCCCTCTGCTCCAGCCTAAGGGGTGGGCAACACCAGTCATCAGCAATATCCTTTGGTGGTAACCTCTCCCCCACCTCTCAATGGGAGAAGCCACCAGGCCAAATGAGAGGTCCTTAGTGCTCAGTGCAGAGCAAGGAGCCAAGGAACAGTGCATATGGGCTGGTCTCAGATTCCTGGGATTCAAACTCTGGTGGTTGAACTATGTGCTCCTGACCAACCAATGCACAGTGGGTACTTGGCAATCTGCATGGTAGGAAGGGATGAAGCAGCTGGATGGCCCACAGCCAACTGGCCTCCCTTCTCTCCAATCCCTGATGGCAGGTCTGCCCACACAGTGGTCTGGGGTAGGGGCATTAGATAGCCTGGTACCAGATCAGAAGTGGCACCACCTAGTATTCCTTGTGCAAATGCAAAGTTCTGTGCATATGAGGACGTGCTGTGGAGAAAACTAGGCCAGCCATACCAGGTGACAGAGGTCAGGGGGCTCTGAAATGGGGCTACTATGGACTCTCCAACAGTCAGAGTCAGCCCCCTTAATTGAGAGCAGCAGGGACCCCTACACCCCTGTATATCCATCCTCACCTGTAAATAGGAGCAACACCAGGGGAGCAGGCAGTAGGTCACACAGGATATGGGAGGACCCAGGTTCAAGCCCCAGCTGTACACCTGCAGGAGAGGAGGGAAGCTTCACAGGCAGTGCAGGAGTGCTTCAGGTCGTTCTCTTTCCCTCTCTCCCTCTTTCTTTCTTCTCTCTCTCTCTCTCTCACCTCTATCAGAAAAAGAAGGAAGGAAAGAAAGAAAGAAAGAAAGAAAGAAAGAAAGAAAGAAAGGAAGGAAGGAAGGAAGGAAGGAAGGAAAGGGGAAAAAAGGATGACCATTGGGAATGGTGAAGTTGTGCATGCACTGAGCCCTAGCAATAACAATGATGGGGGAAAAAGTGTGTGTGTGTGTATGTGTGTGTGTGTGTGTGTGTGTGTGTGTGTGTGTGTGTGTGTGTGTGTGTGTGTATACATACAATCGCACAGAGCAATTGTATCCTGAAAAAACAATGTGTCAATCCTCACAAAACCCTGAAGCCATGTGAGCCTCCTCTGAGCCCCCATCCCCAGCACAGGTGCCCACATACCCTCTCCAGGCAGAACAGAAACAGGTGAGTCACAGAGCCTAGGAGAGGGCTCAAGGGGCAGGACAGACACACTGGTCACAGCTCCCTCCTATTCCCATTGCTCGCATTTCTCTTCACTGTCTCCACAGTCCACATTCATCTACACTACCCCCAAAGCCTGCACCACTGGCAGTGGCCCATCTACCCAGCCAGCCCCAGGCATCACACTCTGAAGCCTCATGCATTAGCTTCAGTTCCTGTGGCAGCTGAACTGTGAGGTGGTAACCTAGAGAAAAAAGTGGGGGTCCATGAAACCCCCAGGTCCAAACACACCCAGCACCCCCAGGCCTGGGAAGTCAGGAAATGTCCACCCACTCCTAGCCCTCCATAGCTGACTGGCTGATTAAGGGGTGGGGGATCAGCAGGGCCCGGCCTCCCGCCTGGAGCAGCTGCAGGCTGAGGGGGATAGGGGGGGACAGAGCTAGAAAGGCCTATGCTCTGCCCACCCTACCCCCAGAAGGCTAAGCCCTACAGCCAATTCCTACTGCTGGGCACCCACATCCACCCTGGGGGCTCTCGTTGACCAAGTACCTACTGTGTGACATCCCTAAAGGAGGCCCTGGCCACATGGTTCCCTGGGATGCAGCTTGTCATTGCTGCTCCACACCTCAGACACTGAGGCTGGGAATGGTTCACTACAGACCCAACCTGCTCCCTGGTAGGTATTGGAGTAACAGGGGATGCCCCCACCCCAACTCTAGCTAGGAAGCACCCTGCCGGAGACAAACTGCAGAGAATCATCCTGTGGTTGATGGCCCTTAGCACACAACAGCCTCATCTTTGAGTGAGGTAGAAGGAAACTGACATTGGAGTGGGTAGGGTGGGGGGGACATTTACCCTGTGTGAGACCCCCAGGAAGATATCACATGGGTAAGTTAAGGAGATGAGTCTGGAGATAGAAGCATGGTCTGGATTACAGATATGAACTGGAAGTGGGGGGAGGAAAACTGAGGAGATAACATATGGTGATGCAAAAAAAAACTTTAAATTTCAAACCAGGGCTGGGAAGATAGCATAATGATTATGTTTCATGCCTGAGGTTCTGAGGTCCCAGGTTCAAACCCCAGCAACACCATAAGCCAAAGCTGAGGCTTTACAAAAATATAAAGGCTGGCAGTTAAGAGGAGTGGGGCTGAAATGTGCAGGGGAAGGAGAGGGAATCTTAATGAGCAGAAGCCCCTAAGAGAAGATCAAGCACAAGCATGGCCACAAGGTGGGGTGGACATGCCTTCCCAGAAGGAACAAAGGCTCCAGGCACAATCCAGGACACTGGCTTCATAGGGGTGAAGATCAAGGTGAATACTTAGGGAAAGTGAGTAGGTGTGCTCTTGTAAGGAGTTATGAGTCCAGAGAAACAGGTAGAACTGAACGGGCATGGGAAGTGTGCTTTCCTGTTGAAAGGTGGCTTTTAAAGATAATACAGCCTTGGGGGCCAAGTGATAACTCATTGGATAAAGCTCACATGCTACCATGCACAAGGACCCAAGTTCAAGTTCCTGGCTCCCATCTGCAGGAAAGAAGCTCCATAAGTGGTGGAACAGTGCTGCTGCAGTTCTCTCTCTCTCTCTCTCTCTCTCTCTCTCTCTCTCTCTCCTTCCCTCCCTCCCCCCTTCTCGAAAAAAAAGGAGGAAAGGCTTCTGGAAATGGTGGAGTCATGCAATCACTGAGCCCCACAATAACCCTGGTGGCAGAACATTTAAAAGTGAGAGTTGGGAGTCGGGCGGTAGCGCAGTGGGTTAAGCGCAGGTGGCGCAAAGCGCAAGGACCGGTGTAAGGATCCCAGTTCCAGCCCCCGGCTCCCCATCTGCAGGGGAGTCACTTCACAGGCGGTGAAGCAGGTCTGCAGGTGTCTGTCTTTCTCTCCCCCCCTCTGTCTTCCCCTCTTCTCTCCATTTCTCTCTGTCCTATCCAACAACAAAGACATCAATAACAACAATAACCACAGCAATAAAACAACAAGGGCAACAAAAGGGAATAAATAAGTAAAATAAATATTTAAAAAAGTGAGAGTTAACACATGATGCAATAATGCTACCCCAAGTTGTATGCCCATGAGAACCAAACCCAGCACCCAAACTCAGCCACATTCATGACTATTCACAGCAGCTCTGTTCTCAACAGCAGCAGAGTGGAAATACATCATCAGCTGCTGGAACACAAATGCACTGTGGCTAATCTGCACAACAGCTACATAGAGGAAGTAAGAAGTGACCCACACTGCAGTGTGGATGAACTCCCAACAGATCCTGCTACGGGAAAGAGGCCAGTCACAAAGGATCACACACTGTGTGCTTCTATTTATGTGAAATGTCCAGAACCAGTAAATCCGCACCAACAGCAATATTAGTGGTTGCCAGACGCTGGGAAAAGAGATGGTGGGGGTACAGGGGGTCCTTCATAAGGGTGATGAAAATATTTTGGAACTAGACAGAGATGTTGGCTGTAATCATGTCTCTACATGTGCTAAATGCCACTGGATGCTTCCCTGTAGTCATGTGACCTACACCTCAAAACAAAATGCTTCTTTGAGGAGACACATAGAAGTCAATCAGAAAAGCCGTGGCTTCCAGCTAGAAAGTGGGCAAGGAGTGCCTGCTGTGGGGAAAGAAGAAATAAACATGAAACAAATGGCAAGCCAGGGAAGGTGGCTCAGCAGTGAAACACAGGCTTTGTATGTGAGAGACCCTGAGTTCAAACCCCCGTTCCTCTCTCCCTCTCCTCTCTCTTATACATACATGCACTAAAAGAAAGAAGGAAAGAAAAAAAGAAAGAAAGGAGGAAGGCTAGCCCAGGAAGTGGCATAGTGGCTAAAGCACTGGACTCTTAAGCATGAGGTTCTGAGTTCCATCCCTGATGTCACATATGCCAGACTGATGCTCTAGTTCTCTATCTCCTCTTCTTCATAAATAAATTTTAAAAGGTCAAAAAGAATGAGAAAAAGAGAAAGGAAAGGAGGGAGGGAGGGAGAGAGAGAGAGAGAAACAAGTACACCAGAATACTGCCCTGCCCATGGGCCTATATGAACCTCTACTTTTCCAGAATGTTCAGCCACGCTGTCATGTTCTGCTCCTTGGACCTGGCTGCCACCACACACACTGACTGGTCTCTCCCTAGGGCCCTGCCTTCAGATCCCCTGTCAGCTGCTTCTCAGATTCCAGAGGTCTCATACCTGTCACATTCTCCTGCCACTTACTGAGGAGTCTATGCTCAAGGACCCATTGACATGCTGAGGTGAGGCTTTCTGCTTTTCAAGATTAATTTAGAACAGTTTCTGGTTCCTAGCAAAACTGAATGAAAAATAGAGACATCTAATATGTCTCCTGGCCCCCACACATGCACAGCTGTCCCCACTACCCACATCCCCCACCAGAGGGCACAATGGTTACAACTGGTGAACTCCTAATGACAACCTCAGTTGATGTCACGCCGACTCTGCTGTTGTCCAGTCCACAGAACTCTGGCATGGGGCCATCATGGCATCATGAAGAGTACAGTCTGCATTTATAAGCCCTCTGTGCTCCACTTACTCATCCTTCCTCTCTTACCCTCTGACAACCACTGTCTCCAGAATTTCTCCTTTTCCAGAATGTCCTGGAGTGGAATCCTGCAGGACTGTAATCAGAATTGACTTCTTCCACTTAGCAATAAGCATCTAATAGGTTCCTCCATGTGATCTCATGGCTTAAGAACTCATTACTTTCACCAGTGAAAAACACTTCAATGTCCAGATGTGCCACACTTTATTTACATTCACCTACTGAAGGACAGACACCTTGCCTCCAAGTTCTGGTGATCAATGAGTAAAGCTGCTGTCTGTGTGCAAGTTCAGTTGTGGACATAGGTTATCAGCTCCTGGACTAAAGACCAAGAAGGGTAATTACTGTATCATATACTAAGAGCATATGATACAGTAAGAAACCACCAAGCTGTCTTCCAAAGTGATCGTTATTTGGCATCCCCAAATAAATGACAATAAATGACAGATTCTGTTACCCCAGACCCTCCTAGCATTTGGTGCTATCAGAGGACTGGATTTGGGCCATTCAAATAGCTATGCAGTGGGATTTATTAACTGCATTTCCATGATGACATATGATATTGACTATATTTTCATACAACTATTTTCCATTTTTTGAAACCATTTTTTAATCAGGTTGTTTGTTTGTTTGGTTTTTTTTTTTTTTTCATTATTTGGGTCTTAAGAATTGTCCAGTTAACAAAATGGTCTTTTATCAAATGTTCCCTTCCCAAATATTTTACCCTATTCTGTGCCTTCTCTTTTAATTCTCTTAATGTTGTCTTTCACAGAGTGGAAAGGGTGGTATTTGGATCTCACTTTCTCCCTCTCTTATAAGTAAATACATAGGCATAAACATGCTCAAGGTCATCCTGGTTTTCCCTTACATTACATTCTTCTTTTTTTAAATATTTTTTATTAGAGAAAAAGTGAGATGGGAAGGACAGAAAGAGAGGGAAAGAGACAGAGAGACACCTGCAGCCCTGCTTCACTACTCATGAAGCTTTCCCCCTGCAGGTAGTGATCAGGAATTTGAACCCAGGTCTTTGCACACTGTAATATGAACACTTAACCAGATTTACTACTGCCTGGTGCCTCCCTTACATTACTTTCTAATACTTTCATGCTTTACTCTTAAATTCATGGTCATTTTCAGTATTTTTAACAAAAGCACTCCTCAGATCTGATTTATAGTGGTACATGTGATTGAACCTAGAGCCTTGGAGCCTTAGGTATGAAAGTCTCTTTGCGGAATCATTATGCTATTTCCCCTGCCACCTCAGCAAATTTTTGAAATGTGTAAGCTCTTAATCTAGATTTTGTTTTATTTTTTTTCTTTTCGATGTAGATGTCCAACTGTTTCAACAGCATTTGCTGAAATGACTATCTTTGTTCCATTATACAGCCTTTTATTCCTTGGTCAAGGATTGGTTGACTACTCAAAAAAAAATCTATTAAAAATATACTACTTAGAACTTCCGGAGGCAGGGCTACAGAGCAGCAGCTGTATTTCTCTCCTCTCCTCTCCCGGGTCAACTAGGAATACCAAAGGAGACCACCTGGGACTGCAACAAGACAGGACTAGAACGATTTCAGGAACCCACCAAATCATTGGTGAATGCAAACACGTGTGGATCATGGACAGAGAGAAGCCTAGGAAGAGATTAAGTGGCTGGTAACAATCTGGCAGTTTACCAGTTGAGACAACATCTCCAGTCTCTTTCACCAACAAAAAGACTGCTGAAGGGAGGAAAGGACTCCCCTAAGACTCACCAAATGCAACTGTGAGTCTCCATGGCTACTGCCCTCAGAATCTGGAGCAGTGGGGGGGGGAAGGCCCTGTGCTGACACCAGAGGACAGAGAACTAACCAGGAAACTTAGGAGAAGTTTCCTCCATAGCCTAGGGGTAGGGCTGTGAGAGTCTCTTTGCATAACGACTGGATTATCTCTGCCCCACCCTGCTTTATCTCTTGGTCAGAAGTCAGTGATTAAGCTAAGAAACCGACTTATAGTTTGAAATCCCTCTGGCTCTCATAGCCTACAGTGAAGAAAAAGAACAAAAGAGGCTTTTAAGCCACTTTGCTCCAACTCAGGGATTAAGATAATATTGAAACAAATGTAATTTCCACAACTGTGAGTCCTTCAATTACCTTACATAGACAAAAGTCAATCCAGGCAAGAGTGATCAGTAATTTGAAAAGTACTGAGAGAGGGACCTCATAACATATTATATAAAGTGGTTAAACCAACAAGAAAAAATATTGAAGAAATGAACCAGGACAAGAGTCCAGCTAAAAGCCCACCAAAGGTTGAAGCACAAAATAATGAGGTCAACATCCAAACACTAGTTAAGGAAATAATCACAGGAGTGAGTAAAGAGTTTGAAAGAATTGTCATCAGAAATGCAGAAACAACAAAGGAGACTCCAGAAGAAAACACCAACTTTCTCAAGGTTATTAGAGAGTTGAAAACTGAAATAGCTGAGCTAAGGACACAACTAGCTGAACAAGCTAAAATAGTATCAGAACAGGGCAACAAAATAGATGAACTCCAGAAAACAGTAGAGGGGAGAGAGAATAGAGTAAATGAGGCTGAAGACAGAATTAGCAAGATCAAGGACAAATTAGAGACAACTGAAAAAGAAGTAAGAGATCTCAAAAAGAAATTAAGAAATACTGAAAACAACAACAGAGACCTATGGGATGACTTCAAAAGAAATAATATACACATTGTTGGCTTACCAGAAGAAGAAAGGTGGGGGGAACAAAACATTCTTCAGGACATAATAGCTGAGAACTTCTCTAGTCTAGACAACATCAAAGACATGAAGGTTCAAGAAGCCCAGAATGTCCCAAAGAATTAACCCAGACTTAAAGACACCAAGACACATCATATTTATAATGGAAAGGAATAAGGATAAAGAAAGGATCCTGGAGGCTACAAGAGAAAAACAAAGAGTCACCTACAGAGGAAAACCCGTAAGTTTAGCAGCAGACTTCTCCACACAAACACTACAGAAGAGAATGTCAAGATATATATTGATTAGTCAGTTAGAAAGGCTTTCAACCAAGACTACTGTATCCTGCTAGACTGTCATTCAGACTAGATGGAAGCAAAAAACCTTCTCAGACAAGCAACAGTTGAAAGAATCAACTATCACTAAGCCTGACCTGAAAGGTCTCCTATAAACAGTGAGACCACCATAAATATGCCATATATCAGAACTCTAAAAATCTACAAGAATGGTGTTAAAATATCTTCAATCGGGAGTTGGGCAGTAGCGTAGCGGTTTAAGAACACATGGCGTGAAGCACAAGGACTGGCGTAAGGATCCCAGTTGGAGCCCAGCTCTTCACCTGTAGGGAAGTTGCTTCACAAGCAGTGAAGCAGGTTTGCAGGTGTATATCTTTCTCCTCCCCTCTCTGTCTTCTCCTCCTCTCTCCATTTCTCTCTGTCCTATCCAACAACAGCAACGTCAGTAATAACCACAACAATAAAACAACAAGAGAAACAAAAGGGAATAAACAAGTATTTTTAAAAAAGAAAAATATATCTTTAATCTTTGATATCAATAAATGTCAATGGCCTGAATTAACCTATTAAAAGACACAGAGTAGGAAGATGAATCATAAAACACAAACCGACAATATGCTGTCGACAGGAAATCCACCTAACTCAACAAGACAAACACAGACTCAAAGTAAAGGATGGAAAACTATCATACAAGCCAATGGCCCACAAAAAAGGGCAGGGACAGCTATTCTCATATATGACACAACAGACTTTAAAATAAATAAAATTTAAAAGATAGGGATGCACACTATTTAATGCTCAGTGGATCAGTCAATCAAGAATACTTCACAATTATTAACATCTATGCACCCAATGAGAAGCCATCTAAATACATCAAACATCTACTGAAAGAGCTACAGCAATATATTAACAGCAACACAGTCATAGTAGGGGAATTCAACACCCCACTCTCTCAACTTGACAGATCATCCAGGCAGAAAATCAACAAAGAAATGAGGGAGCTAATTGAGGAGATAGAAAAACTAGAATTCTTGGACATTTTCAGAGTCATTCATCCCAAGAAACTGGAATACACACTCTACTTAAGTCCACATGGGTCATTCTCAAGGATAGACCATATGTTAGGCCACAAAGACAGCATCAGCAAATTCAAGAGCATTGAAATCATCCCAAGCATCTTCTCAGACCACAGTGGAATTAAACTAACACTAAACAATCAACAAAAGATTAGTAACAGTCCCAAAATGTGGAAGCTCAACAGTACAGTCCTTAATAACTACTGGGTCAAAGAGGAAATCAAGGAAGAAATCAATATGTTTCAAGAGTTCAACGAAAATGAAGACACAAGCTATCAAAATATTAGGACACAGCTAAGGCAGTACTGAGAGGGAAGTTCATAGCCATACAAGCACACATTAGGAAACAAGAAATAGCAAAAATAAACAACCTGACTGAACATCTTAAAGATGTAGAAGAAGAAAAACAAAGGAACCCTAAAGCAACCAGAAGGACAGAAATCACTAAACTTAGGGCAGAAATGAGTAACATTGAAAATAAGAAAACCATACAAAAGATCAATGAAAGTAAATGTTCGTTCTTCGAAAGAGTGAACAAAATCAACAAACGTTTAGCCAGACTCACAAAACAAAAAAGGGAAAATACCTTAATAAATAGGATCATAAATGAAAGAGGAGATATCACAACAGACACTGCAGAAATTCAGCATATCATGCGAGACTTCTACGAACAACTCTATGTCACCAAACTAGAGAACCTTGAAGAAATGGATGGTTTCCTATACCTACGAATTTCCAAAATTAAGTAAAGAGGAACTAGATAACATGAATAGGCCCATCACAGCTAATAAAATTGAAACAGTTACCAAAAACCTTCCCAAAAAGAAAAGGCCTGGACCAGATGGCTTTACAAATGAATTATACAAAACCTTCAAAAGAGAACTAATACCTCTACTTTTAAAAGTCTTCCAGAAAATTGAGGACATTGGAATACTCCCTTCCAGTTTCTATGAAGCCAACAGCACTTTGATACCAAAAGCTGACAGGGACACAACCAAAAAAGAAAACTACAGACCAATATCTCTGATGACCATAGATGCTAAAATGTAAACCAAGTGTGGTTTATCCCAGGGATGCAAGGTTGATTTAATATACGTAAATCAATCAGCGTGATCCACCACATCAACAAATGCAAGACCAAAATCCACATGGTCATATCAATAGAAGCAGAAAAAGCCTTTGACATAATACAACGTCCCTTTATGATCAAAACACTACAAAAAATGGGAATAGATGGAAAATTCCTGAAGATAGTGGATTCTATATATAGCAAACCTACAGCCAACATCATACTCAATGGTGAAAAACTGGAAACATTTCCACTCAGATCAGGTACTAGACAGGGATGCCCACTATCACCATTACTATTCAACATAGTGTTGGAAGTTCTTGCCATAGCTACCAGGCAGGAGAAAGGAATTAAAGGGATACAGATTGGAAAAGAAGAAGTCAAACTCTCCCTATTTGCAGATGATATGATAGTATACATAGAAAAACCTAAGGAATCAGCAAGAGGCTTTTGGAAATCATCAGGCAATACAGTCAGGTGTCAGGATACACAATTAACATTCAAAAGTCAGTGGCATTCCTCTATGCAAACACTAAGTTAGAAGTTGAAATCCAGAAATCAGTTCCTTTTACTATAGCAACAAAAACAATAAAATATCTGGGAATAAACCTAACCAAAGAAGTGAAAGGCTTATATACTGAAAATTTTGAGTCACTACTCAAGGAAATTGAAAAGACACAAAGAAGTGGAAAGATGTTCACGTTCCATGTTCATGGGTTGGAAGAATTAACATCACCAAAATGAATATACTACCCAGAGCCATCTACAAATGTAAAGCTATCTCCATCAATATCCCAACCACATTTTTAGGAGAATAGAACAAATGCTAAAAATGTTTATCTGGAACCAGAAAAGAACTAGAATTGCCAAAAACAATCTTGAGAAGAAAGAACAGAACTAGAGGCATCACACTCCCAGATCTCAAATTGTATTTTAGAGCCATTGTCATGAAAACTTCTTGGTACTGGAACATGAATAGACACACTGACCAGTGGAATAGAACTGAGAGCCCAGAAGTGAGCCCCCACACCTATGGACATGTAATCTTTGACAAAGGTGCCAGACTATTAAATGGGGAAAGCAGAGTCTCTTCAACAAATGGTGTTGGAAAAAATGGGTTGAAACATGCAGAAGAATGAAACTGAACCACTGTATTTCACCAAATACAAAAGTAAATTCCAAGTGGATCAAGGACTTGGATGTTAGACCACAAACTATCAGATACTTAGAGGAAAATATTGGCAGAACTCTTTTCCACATAAATTTTAAAGACATCTTTAATGAAATGAATCCGATTACAAAGAAGACTAAGGCAAGCATAAACCTGTGGGACTACATCAAATTAAAAAGCTTCTGTACAACAAAAGAAACCACTACTCAAACCAAGAGACCCCTCACAGAATGGGAAAAGATCTTTACATGCCATACATCAGGCAAGAGGTTAATAACCAAAATGTATAAAGAGCTTGCCAAACTTAACCACAAGAAAACAAATAACCCCATCCAAAATGGGGAGAGGTCATGGACAGAATATTCATCACAAAAGAGATTAGAAAGGCCAAGAAACACATGAAAAAATGCTCCAAGTCTGACTATCAGAGAAGTGCAAATAACACAAGGAGATACTACTTCACTCCTGTGGGAATGTCATACATCAGAAAAGGTAGCAGCAGCAAATGCTAGAGAGGTTGTGGGGCCAAAGGAACCCTCCTGCACTGCTGGTGAGAATGTAAATTGGTCAAATCTCTGTGGAGAATAGTCTGGAGAACTCTCAGATAGTTAAAAATGAACCTACCCTATGATCCTGCAATTCTTCTCCTGGGGATATATCCTAAGGAACACAACAAACCCATCCAAAAAGATCTGTGTACACATATGTTGTGGCAGCACAATTTGTAATAGCCAAAACCTGGAAGCAACCCAGATGTCCAACAACAGATTAGTGGCTGAGCAAGTTGTGGTATATATATGTGAATACTATTCAGCTATAAAAATTGGTGACTTCACCGTTTTCAGCTGATCTTAGATGGACCTTGAAAAATTCATGTTGAGTGAAATAAGTCAGAAACAGAAGGATGAATATGGGATGATCTCACTCTCAGGCAGAAGTTGAAAAACAAGATCAGAAGAGAAAACACAAGTAGAACCTGAACTGGAATTGGCGTATTGCACCAAAGTAAAAGACTGGGGGGGGTGGGGGCGGGGGGAGAATACAGGTCTAAAAAGGATGACAGAGAACCTAGTGGGGGTTGTACTGTTATATGGAAAACTGAGAAATATTATGCATGTACAAACTATTATATTTACTGTCGAATGTAAAACATTAATTCCCCAATAAAGAATTTATATATATATATATTACTTAAAAGAAATCTATTTCTGAGTTCTCTATTCTGTTCCACTAATCTGTTTAGTTTCCTTCAACATAGTGGGAGCCAGGCTCAAACCTGGATCACACCATAGCAAAGCAGCACAATGTGAAACTGAGCTATTTTGCTGGCCCTGCTTTAGAATTTTTAAGTAAAGGTCATTTTAATGTTTTGTCTATTCTCTTTAGATAGAGGTAGAAAGAAATTGAGAGGGAATGGTCTATTACACCAAAGTAAACGACTCTGGGGTGGGTGGGGGTGAGAGTACAGGTCCAAAAAGGATGACAGAGGACCTAGTGGAGGTTGTATTGTTATGTAGAAAACTGAGAAATGTTATGCACGTACAAACTATTGTATTTACTGTCAAACGTAAAGCATTAATTTCTCAATAAAGAAATTTTAAAAAAAAAGAGGGAAGTGGGGGCTAGAGAGGGAGGGAGGGAGCGAGAGAGAGACACCTTTGACACTTCCCCAGTGAAGATGGAACCAGGGGCTTGAACCTAGGTCCCTGATCACTGTAATGTGTGTACTCAAGCAGGTGCACCACCACCTGACTCCAAGAGAAAGAGTCACCTGCAGCACTGCTTCACCACTCTTGAAACATCCACCCCTTATAGGTGGGGATCAGGGTAGCAGTGCACTCAACCAGGTCTGCCACAGCCAGCCCCAAATAAGTCTTCAAGTCAGGTAAAAAGGTACGTCTTAAAGTCATCCAGCTTTGTTCTTCTCTTTCAATACTGTTCTTGGTCTTTTGCCTCTTCATAAACCACAGAAGCAATTTGTCAACATCTCATAAAATAACGTGTTGGTATTGTGATCAGAACTGCATTGAGTTTACAAACCAGACAGAAAAAACTAACATCTTGACAATTTGAGTCCTCTTATCCATAAACATAGAACATCACTCCAATTATTTAGTTTTCTTTGATTTCCTTCATCAAGAGTTTTACAGTTTCCTTGTATCGATCCTTCTTATACTACTGTTAGACTTATAGTATTTCATATTTGTGGTGTTAACATAAATGGCATTTATATCACGTGGTGGTTTGTCTTTATTTTTTTCTACAATTGGTCTTTTAAATGTGATTGTGTATGCTTGTGAATGTGAATGTATCTTAGTCAAAGGTCCCTTAGTGGTCCCACTTCCGTTAGACGCTGCAACCAGAAAAAAGGTGAGTGTAATCCATGGAGAAGGCCTTCTGTCTTCACAGCATTCCACTATCACACAGAACCAAGAAATGGATCTTGGAGTTGCTATCATGGTTAGTTGTCAGAAGGGACAGGGGATAACCAGGCAAAGGTATCACTGAACAAATATAGGTTCTTCCCAAAGAAGAGTGCCCAGAGAACACTTAGCCCACTTTTGTTGAAAAGAGCAGGTACGGGGGTCGGGCGGTGGCGCAGTGGGTTAAGCGCATGTGGCGCAAAGCGCAGGGACCGGCGTAAGGATCCCAGTTCGAGCCCCCGGCTCCCCACCTGCAGGGGAGTCGCTTCACAGGCGGTGAAGCAGGTCTGCAGGTGTCTATCTTTCTCTCCCCTTCTCTGTCTTCCCCTCCTCTCTCCATTTCTCTCTGTCCTATCCAACAACGAATTGTGTCAACAAGGGCAATAATAATAGCCACAACGAAGCTACAACAAGGGCAACAAAAGGGGGGAAAAAATGGCCTCCAGGAGCGGTGGATTCATGGTGCAGGCACCGAGCCCAGCAATAACCCTGGAGGAGGAAAAAAAAAAAAAAAGAAAAGAGCAGGTACAGGCCACAGAGAAGCATCTAGCATCAAGAGGAAGACTCGAGAGTTGGGCAGTAGTGCAGCGGGTTAAGCACACGTGGCACCAAGCACAAGGACCAGCATAAGGATCCCAGTTCAAGCCCCCAGCTCCCCACCTGCAGAGGAGTCACTTCACAAGTGTGAAGCAGGTCTGCAGGTATTTATCTTTCTCTCCCCCTCCTCTGTCTTCCCCTCCTCTCTTCATTTCTCTCTGTCCTATCCAACAATGACAACATCAACAACTACAACAATAAAACAACAGGGCAGCAAAAGGGAGTAAATAAAAAAAAATTTTTTTTTAAAGATGACGAATCACCACAGAAATGGCCTTGGGTAGACAAGAGAGCTCAGGGCCCCAGTGACAAGTGGAGATAATAATAGCCCATCCACAAGGAAAGGGAGCACAGTAAAGCCATAGGTGACAGGAGGAACTGACGGTGGGAGCAAGTGGAAGTTCTGTTTGATTTTCACAGTGAACAAGGCACCCCCCCCTTTTTATCTATGTTAAAGTCATATCAAGGTGCTAGCCTGGGCAGGTGAAACAGTTTACTTAGTGTGCTGCTTTGCCATGTGTGCTATCCAGGATTGAGCCTGGCCCCTAACACATTGAAGGAAACTTTAGTGCTGTGGTCACTTGCTCCCCTTCTCCACAAACACCAGCTATAAAATCTTAGCCTAATCTTTCCCCCTGCACGAGCCTCCCAGAACATAGTAGTTGTTCAATAAATGGTCTTTCTTATTAAATAATAATAATATTTATTATGTGAGAGAAAAAATAAGAAACAGAGCACAGCTCAACTCGGACATAAGGTGGTGCTGGGGATTGAAGCTGTGGCCTCTGGAGACTCATGCATGTAAGCTGGTGCTCTAACAGGCTGAGCTATTTCCCAAGCTAGTTTTAGAGGGCTAAGCAAGAGATAGATGTGGCTAGTCCCATGTACAGTGGCTGAGGTCACAGGAGATGGAGAGTTGTGGAAAGGCTGGTTCTTTCCCTTCCTGGGACCTCAGTCTCTCCACCTGTAAGATGGTAGAATTCTTCACCTTCTGCCACACACCCAGCACAATCACAAATTAAACAGCATAGCCTCAGCCCCATTTCTCAGAGTAGGGTAGTGGGGCTCAAAGAGGTGACAATGCTTGCCTTGAGCCCCCCACTGGAGGGGAAGAACAGGGCACAGGCACACTTACTCCAAGAAACCTGGCCCCAGCACTATAAACACAAACCAGAAACATTCCACCCACAACATGTGTCCCTGATCCTCAGTCCAGAGCACCTCTGCAAGAGAGAAGCTGGTGAGGCCATACATTTTCAAGGGCTCTGTGCCTTTGGAGAAAAAATAATAATAAAGGCCACATATGAGGCTTCCCAGGCTCACTTTCAGTGTGGCTTGGCGGCCTGCCTCCTTTGGTGGTTTCATCTCTTAAGCCCTGATCCCCTCCTAAACACACCCCAACCAGGATGTTTTGAGAATTAAATTAGATAATGTTTGGGAAAGCTCTGAGCATATCGCCTGGCACTAGAAGACACCAGGGAAATAGTCATTTTCATTATTATTTTTGGGTGCCAAGTCTCAGCAAAACATCATGCCACTTCCTGAGAAAGAGAGGCACCCGGTGACACCACAGACTCACAGACTGCTGAATTCACCACCAGGGTGTGTGCATTTTGCTGAAGTCCCCAAAATATCCAGTCAATGGCCAGGAGCCAGGGGACAGATCTGAGGACACCCATACTCCCCAGGCCACTTGGTGTTAGGCCAACTCACCAGTACCTACAGGGGGCTATACTTTAGGGGTCCAGGCCAGGGAAACTGGCAGGAGTGGGCCCAACTATACACTCCAATGAGTGAGGTGTCTGAGAAATGCAGGCACCTGTGGAGACCCACCTGGGGATAGTTTGGGCTGGTGTACAGTCAGGGCATCTTGAGATGAGATGGCAGCTTCCTTCCCCTGGGATCACCCGGCAGTGACAAATCGTAGCCCCTCACAAACTCCCAGAGACCTCAGCCTGGGGATGTGGAGGGTGAAGGTCAGGGATGTTACCTCTTGGAGGAGCAGTAGCTACTAGCAGAGGAACCCCAAAAAGGGATATGGAAAAATGTCTTGCCTGGCTCTAAAATAAGAGAAACACAAGTAAAACCACAGGAACAGAAGTGCTCATGGGGATGGCTGTGAGACAGAGGCTCTAATGCTGCCAAGGGGGAAAGAGATCAAGATGACATCATCTGTGGCAGTTCCCCAAGGCACAAACACATAGGAGCCCTGCATCTTCCAGGCCATTTCCAGAATTTGGTTCCTAGACAATTGAGGCACAAGTCTTCACAGCAGCCTTGTGCATAATGTCATGAGTTAGACAGAGGCTGCAAGCCATCAGAACAAGGCAGGCTACATTAGTGGGCACTCAGGCTCATGGGAAATACCAGCTCAACTCTAAAACCTTCTGCTGACTGCTGGACCCATAAAAAGCATCATCTATCACAGCTTCCCTCTCCCAAGGTGTGTATTACCTGCTTGGCCCCAACATCCCCCTGGAGGGGGGCAGATTCTTCCATTACATGATAAGCTACGGAGACAAAACAGTGGCAAACAGGAGTAGGCAAGCACACCACTTCAGTGGTATCTGTCTCTAAGGGATGAAGCTGAAATAAAGGATTTTCTTAGAAAAAGTCAAGACGCAGGCAGAGCAACATCCCCAGACTCACCATGTGCAGTAGGTTGAATAACAGCCCCTTGATAAAAGATACATCCAAATTCAATGGAATACTACTCTGTAATCAAAAAAAGATGAGATCGCATTTTTTGGGACAAAGTGGAAGGAACTAGGAATGATCACGCTAAGTTAAATAAGTGAAGAAGTGAAGGACAACTATAGGTTGTTTTTTATCATATCGGGAATAGAGATGAATAAAATACATAAACTTGCAAAAACAAAGGTAACCAAACTGTCTCTTGGATTTTGTGAGCACTATTGGGGACCTAGATCTTTGGAGGAGGGTGTGGTGGTTCTTACACACCATGTGTAGGTGTGAAACTGTACCCCTGAAACTTCATACATTCATAAGACACTGATAAATCACTAATAAATGGGGGGGTTGAAGAGATCAGTTCAGAAGCATAGGCTATAAATATGGGCTTATTTAGTTGAAAGCCTTTGTGGAGTCAGACATTGGCACACCTGGTTAAACACACACATTATGGTGCACGAGGACCCGGGCTCAAGCCCCTGATGCCTACCTGCAGGGGGAAAGCTTCATAAATGGTGAAGCAGAGCTGCAGGTGTCTCTCTGTCTCTCTCTCTCTCTCCCTCTCCCTCTCTCTCTCCCCCTCCCCTCTCAATTTCTCTCTGTATCTACCCAATAATAAATAAATAAATAAAAAGAATAATCTTTTTTAAAAGGGGGGGCTTTTGAACGGATCACTGAATCAAGAGTCTGGAGAAGAGTTCTTCCTAGGTTAGAAGAACCCTAAGTCCAGTGGCAGGTGTCCTCATAAGAGAAGAGAGGACATCAGATGGTGAAGGCAGTAAGAAGATGGAGGCAGAGACTGGGTCAGCAGTGTGTCTATAAAGTTTTAGAGACAGTTTATCTACTTCTTCTAGTTGTTTATTTTTTTCTTTCTTTATTGTTCTTTTTTCTGCAAGTTTATGTGCTACAATTCTCTACATTCCACATAAAAGTGAAACCATCCATTGGTCATCTTTCACTTTTTTACTTACTTCACTAAGCATAATTACCTCCAGTTCTATCCATATTGTCCTGAAGAATAAAATTTCTTTTTTTCTCAAATAATGAATCCACCCCTTCAAGCAGCCATTTTTTCTCTTCCTTTCCTAATTTTTTTTTATTTAATAGAAACAGGAAAAAATGGAGAGGGGAGGGGACAAAGAAGGAGAGAGAGACAGAGACAACTGCAGCACTGCTTCCCCCACTTTGGAAGCTTCCCTCCTGCAGGTGAGGACCAGGGACTGGAACCTGGATCCTCCAGCATGGTAATACGTGTGCTCTACCAGGTGTGCCACTCCCTAACCACTACCAAATCATCTTTTTAAGTTGCAGAGTAGCAGTCCATTGAATATGCATTCCATAGCTTCTTCATTCAGTCACACATAAGTGAACATTAATGCTATACTGCCTTTCACTTCCCAGTTTATGGTAGTTTGTTATAGTAGCCACAGGAAATTAGCACAATGTTCAGCTTGCTCCCTACCATTCTCACCTCCTTGTCTTTTCTCTCATCTAGTCAAGTACTAACCAGGGCCAAACCTGCTTAGCTTCCAATATCAGACAAGATCAGGCATGTTCAGTGATTGCTGCCTTCCAGTGGTCCTCCTGAGCTCCATACGCAATGTCAGATGTGGGGTTCACTTGTTCTGGTTCACAGCTGAGGAGACAGAGACTGCAGGCAGGGCTCCCAGCTCCCAGGGATGCTGCTCAGCTGAGTAGAGAAACCCTCAGTCTTGCATCAGCCCTGAAATCACCAGGAGGGCAGTTGGGGCCAACCTGAAGCCTAGTCACCTGGTCTTAAGGCCTCAGGGCCAATGCATCTGTTGTGGGACCAGGGCCAGGACCCATGGGTGCCTCTGAAGCTATAGCTGGCAGGGCTCACAAAAGAAAAGGGAAGAAGGGTCTCCTCTGTGAAACAGACCCCAGGGAAGGGCTGGACCACTCCCTGGATGCCTGGGGGCCCACAGGGTATGGGATTCAGTAGTTGTGGAGATTCCTGGAGCCTGGAGAGAGGGAGGGGGGACCTGGCTTCCCTGGCCCGTCAGGTGGTGCCAACAGCTTGAGGCCCAGCAGGCTGGGAGAATGGGCACTGACCAGCCTCCGGCCAGCACAGCAGAAAAGACAAGAGCAGGGAGAAGAAGCTGCTTATGCCCTGGGCCACAGAGCTGAGGCTGAGAGGGGAGAGATGGATGCCAGACAAGGGAAACTGAGATAGAAACAGCAGAGACGACACCACATCTCTAAGACAGAGTCTATGACCCTTTCTCCCAGTCTTCACAGGAACCATCCTCCTAGTGCAACTGAAAGTAGGCTGGAGGAATGGCAGGACTGGCCAAGCAGGTGGTAGACTCCCAAGATAGAGAAGCTTGGAGAGGAATCAGGGGGACCAGTTCCTCCCAGACCTGACCTGCATACCCTCCTGTCTGAGGGGCAGGTGGTGACAGCAAGGCACAAAGTGAGTAAGAAAGGCACAAAGTGAGTAAAGAGGGCACAGCCTCCAATGCATCTGCATTATTCAGGGTAGGGTGGCTAAATTGGCCCAGTGACCTGCCCCACAGCTGGGGCACCTGACCCTTGTGAACTGAGGTACCCAGAGAGGGCTGGGCTTGGGATCCCACTGTTGAGGACACAGGAGTCTGGACTCCCTATCTGTGTTCAAGTCCCAGACCATTACATGGGAGCACCTGCACAAGCAGTGGAGCAGGGTTCTGATGTCTCTCCTTCTCTCTCTCTCTCTCTCTCTCTCTCTCTCTCTCTCTCTCTTTCTTCCCCCTTTCTGCTATCCTCTGCCTTAAAAAAAAGAAAATCGTCATGGCCTGGTGGTGGCCAACACCTGGTTAAGTGCACACATTGTAGTGCAAAAGGTTTCAGGCTCAAGTCCCTGGTCCCCACCTGCAGAGGGAAACCTTCATAAGTAGTGGATCAGGGATGCAGGTGTCTCTCTGTCTCTATCTCTGTGTCTCCCCATCCCCTCTCACTTCCTCTCTGTCTCTATCCAATAATAAATAAATAAATAAAAACATTAAAAAAGAAAAAGAAAATCATCACCAGGGGTGGTGGAGTCATTCAGACACTGAGTCTCAGAAATAACTCTGGTGGAGAGAGAGAGAGAGAGAGAGGGAGAGGAAAGAAGGAGGAGGAGGAGAAGAAGAAAAGGAAAAGGAAAGAAGAGAGGAGAGAGGAGAGGAGAAGAGAAAGGAGAGAAGAGCTTGGATTCCCAGGAGGCACTCCAGAGCCTTCAAATCAGAATCTCTGGGGATAAAGACAGGAGATTTGTATTCTCCAAATGCTTCTATGGGCACATGGGGAAGAATATATCCCACAAGAAGATTTGGCATCTCTCCCAACATTAAAATGCACCAATTCTATAAGCCCAGTTCTCTGCCTCAAGAGGCTGCCATTTATGAAGCAAGGAATCCAGAAGCCAGGAGCTGCAGGGGCTCTGCACACTTGGAACACCACAGCTAAGATTCTGGGGCCAGGAGACTGGTGCTGCAGGCAGCCCAAAGCGCCCATCACAGCAGGGATGTAGAAGCCATGAATGGAGAGCATTCACAGGGGTGGCTGGAATGCAGGGATGGGATAATTCCCCAGAAGATGATGGGGTGGGGGGCCAGGCAGAGGTAGAGGAAGGCATGTTTATTTAACCACATTCACAAGTTGGCAGAAGTATCCAACCAGATGTTTTCCAATGATGGTCGCTTCAAGAACAGAAAGCTTTGGAGTAGAAGCTACAGGGCAGATAGCATCTGAGAAGAAATTCACTTCCTTTTTTCATTAATAATTTATTCAAATTTTTGCCCTCAGCGTTATCACTGGAGCTGGGTTCCAGCACTATGAAGTTGCCACTCTTGGTGGCTATTTTTCTACCCTATACACCCCTCTCCCTCGCTTTTTTTCTTTTTTTTTTTTTGGACAGAGACAGAGAAAAAGAGCAAGGAAGGATGGGGGAGAGAGAGAAAAAGACACCTGCAATACTACTCCACTGCTTGTGAAGCTTCCCTCCAGCAAGTGGGAGTCAGAAGGCTTGAACCCAGGTCCTCAAGCATGGTGCTTGTCTGTGCACTCAACAAGATGTGTAACCAACCATCTGCCCCCAAGAAACTCATTTCTTATCCTGAGAATTGTCTGGGGTTCTGCCATGAGCATATAATATGCCATCATTAAAGAAAAAAAAAAAACCTGTCATAATGAGCCAAGCCAGGGCTCACCTGTTTGTTCCTTTCTTTCCTTTACCCTCCCCACTGGCACAGACATTAGCCCCAGCCCCTTACATAGGGAAAAGTGCCTGCAACACAATCCAAAGTTAATTGTTGAGATGCTAAAACTCTGACATGCTCAATGGATGTGTCTCTGACATTCAGCTAGCCAAGATCTCTAAGAGGGGAAGGAAGGGAAGAGACCCAGGGGTTGGTCTCCACAGTGGCATATAAACAGATTCCCAAGTGTGAAGCTACATCCCTGGCCCTATCCACAGCTTGCTTTCACAAGGCCACAGTCCCAATCTCCACCCCACCTGGGAGGCCCCTCCCACCAACCTTAGGGACCCCAGAATCCCTTGGAATTCAAGACATCCATAGGACCCTGGTACCCCCTACCAGACACACCCACCCTGGCACTCTGGGCCTTGCCAAGCTCCAGTCCTATGAAGAGGCTGGAAGGAGCCAGTTCCCCTTGCCTCCCCTCCACCCCTCCCTGAGCCTATTCAGACAAGAGTGGAAGCTTGGCCTGGATTTGGCTGGGAACCAAGAGCCCAGAGGCTCAGAGTTGGGGGCAAGGGGGTGGCAAGGCTGCTGTCACCCAGGACGCCAGCTGCTGGCACATATTTATTTTTGCTTGAAGTGCTGGAGAATTGCAGGGCTGGAGCTGCCAGCTCAAGGGAGTTGGAGCTACAGCTGGAAGGGGGGACATTGGTTGGCATGGGGAGTCATTTAGCCCCTCCCTGACCTCTCCTTTCAACCTCTCCATCACACACACATATACACATGGTATCAGCATTTCTCGACCTCTATACACTTCCCACTCTGAGCCCCAGCTCTTTCTCTTTAAGTCTCCAAAGAGCAAGGGGCTGGCTGTGGAAAGGGCAGGCCAGAGGCCACAGCAGGGCTCAGGTGGGCTCTATACTTTGCCTCCCCAGAGGTAAATCCCACCCCAGGTACATCTTCTGAGTGGCCAGGGTACCTGACAGAGCCCAGACACTCTCCCTGCCGGGAGCAAGACAGAAAACACTCTCCCTACCAGGAGCAAGCAACTTCATGCTATTGACAACTGGGAAGCTGCTAACACTGGTACCAGCAAATTAAAATAGCTAAGCTAATTTCAAACCTGGGTGTCATGTTCAAAGAAAGTGAAGCAGAATGAGGGTGACAGGAGGTGGTGCACCTGATGGAGCATACACATTACCACTTGTGAGGACCTGAGTTCAAGTCCCCAATCCCCACTTGCAGGGAAGAAGCTACATGAGTGGTGAAGCAGTGCTGCAGGTATCTCACCTCTCCATCTGTGAGTGAGTGAGTGTGTGTGTGTGTGTGTGTGTGTGTGTGTGTGTGTGTGTGTGTCAGAATAAAGGAAAGAAAAGGGGAGAGAGAGGGGAGGGGAAAGGGGAGAAAAAAACGTAGGACAGAAGGACTGAAGGAAGTGAGGGGAGGAGTGGGGGGAAGAAGGGAGGGAGGAAGTCAGGTAATCAAATGGACAAGGGAGGTAAAACACTCTGACTCATAGAGCACACAGGCACAGTGACTCCATGGCCTCCCCATCCATCACAGGAAGGACAGACCCAGGGGCTTGAGGATATCATAGCTTGCTCTCATCTGCAAGGGGACCAGCTCTGCCTTTCCAAGGGCCAGGGTTGAGGACATCCTCAGCTGGTAGCAAGTAAGTGTCAGAGGCAGCACAAGGCTCAGAGCTTGATGCAGGAGGGCTTGAGGAAACCCACAGAGAGGAAAGTATGGAGTCTGTGCCAACACACACACACACACACACACACACACACACACACACACACACACACACACCAAGTGACAAGTCACAGGCTCAGAGAAAAGTCTTGGGCCAACATTCCATAGCAAGCACTAGGGTTTCAGGACAGTGAGGCCCTTGGGAAAGAGGGGGTCCCTCTGGACACCACTAAGAAGGAGCACTCACTATGTGGGAGGCACATGTGCAGGTGAACAAACCTACTTATCCCCCAGGTGTTTCCTATAACTATATACAGGAACTGGCTGCATATACTGGGAGCATGTGGCAAGCAAATCGCCTCAAAACCCTGAGCTTGAGAGCTCATATTCCATGAAAGAAGACCAACAAAGAGAGAATACTGTATCAGAGGGCCTTCAGTCTAAAACAAAGCAAGAGACAGGGAGGCTGGAGGGTAGGGACAGGTCTCTCAGAGAAAGTGGCACTTGGGCAAGAGCTGAGGCAGCAAAAGAGAGACTGAGAAGGAGATCCAGGCAAAAGGAAAGCAAGTGCAAAGGCCCTAAAGCACAGCGAGGAGGAAGGAGGGAGTATGGGAAGAGAGGAAGGAGCAGGACCTACTCTGAAAGCCTCTGTTCCCATTTTGTGAGCCTTCTTCATGCCTGTAGCCTTTGAAGAGATCCAGGCCACAACCAGAGAGGTAGCTCAAGAGGAGGTTGGTAGAGCAGGGCCCCAACTGGAGTGGGCGTCCTATCAGGATTAGGGAATCTGTGTCCCCTGATACTCCAGGGCACGTTGGGGTCACTGTGATAGGGGACACACACACTGCTTTATCTGGTCTTGCCAATGTAACACAGATGAAACTAATTAGGGGGCTGCCAAGGGTTTCCCAAAGTCCTTGCATCCTCAGATTACTCCCACCTACCAGCAGGAAGCCCTGAACTGTAGAGTCACTAAGTGTGTATAGGGAGTCACTAAGTGTGTATAAGTGTCTGTAGAGTCACTAAGTGAGTAAAGGGGGCAGAGGCCATACCAGGAGCAAGGACCCCTTCTATTGCAGCCAATCACCCACCTGTGTGTGGCTCTCAGTTTCTCCACATGGGTAAAGTAAGGTTGGACTGGAATAATGGGTTCCCAAGACTCTGGAGTCACAAATGTTTACACTCCCCTCCTACAAGGAGCCCCTGTTTCTTACCCCTACTTCTGCTGAGGAACTCCCCATCAGAAACTCACTTTTCATTTTTAAGATTTATGTATTTTTTGTTTCTTTTCTATTATCTTTATTTATATATTGGATCAAGACAGCCAAAATTGAGAGGAGGAGGAGAGACAGAAAGGGAGAGAGTCAGAGAGAAACCTGCAGCACTGCTTCACCACTCACAAAGCTTTCCCCCTGCAGGTGGGGACCCGGGGCTTGAACCTGGCTCCTTATGCACTGTAACATGTGCACTCAACCAGGTGTGCCACCACCTGGCCCTTAAGATTTATGTATTTATAAGAGAGCACACGTGATGTCAGGAATAGAACCTGGAATCTGATGCTAATAAGTCCAGAATTCTACTCCTGCTCTACCTCCCAGGCCACAGAAACTGACTTTTCTACTCTCCCAGCCTAGTCGTTCTCCATCCCCCCCAACCCCAACACAGATGAAAACTGAGGTGGTCAATGCCCTCTGCTGGCCTTCTCAGAATGTGAGTTCCTCAAGGGCAGGGCCAGGTTTCCACTCATTCAACACCTACTTACTAAGCACCTCTATACGCCAGGCTGCGCCCAGACCACAGCTGAGCCACAGAGTATCAGCATAGTGAGGAAGAGCATCCACTTGAACCCAGCAAGCATTTACTGTGCACCTACCATGTGCTGGGCCTCTAAGGATCCCTGGAATGTAGCAATATGGGCACTGGGAAGAGGCAGGCACTGGGACCTGAAGAAGTGGGGAGCACAGGGGGCAAGTGGGGATGCCATGCTGGCAGCACCCCCCAACCAGCCTGGAGTACAATGGCACAGAGCAAGGCATCTGTGGAATAAAAGAAGATCCTCAAGCTGGGGTAAAGAGCACAGGCCTCACTTCTCCCTCACACCTCCCTGGCCTGCAGTATCCATTCTGTGCAATGGAACGAATGCCACCCACTGCACTAGAAGGCTATTAGGAAATTAAATCAGCTGGTAGAGTACTGGGCCCTCTGCCAGTGCCCAGTGAGGGCTCCCAGTACTGCCCTCTGCTCTGGAAAACCCACCACTTCAGCCCAGATCCCTACCCCACCCCCAATGCTCCCCAGAGGCCTCCCCCTCCATGGCCTGCCCACGGCCCAGTTTCAGGCCCAGTTTCAGGCCGCCTCTCTTTTATCTCCAGTCCCTCCCTGCTGCTGTCTCCCCATCATGCAGCAAATTCCCCTGGCACTGCCATCCCCACTGGAGCCCACACCCACCACACCTTCCCCAAGGCCAGCCCAGACTCCACCCCTCCTGCTGTCCATAAGCTTCCAGGCTCTTGCTGTGCCAGGCCCATGGCAGGGCTCCAGTTGCAGGCCCCAAGGGAAAGACAGGTGTGCCCATGTGTCACTCACAGTGAAGTCCTGGCAAGGGACCAGCAACAGACACCAGCTGCTCCTGTCAGAGGAATGGTGCACCCATGGTCAGTTCATGGCAAGGCTGAGGGTGGGTACAGAGAATGTACCAGAAGCCATGAGGAGTGCCAGGATGAAGAAGCAGTTGCTTCCACCCCTGACCTGTACTAATGCTTCCAGGTGCCATGCGGGGTGCCGCCAAACATGTCCATGGGCACCAGAAGCCTGGCCAGGCTAGATAAAGGAAGCTGTCCACAGGCAGCACCACCCCAGTGCTCCATAACAGCACTACTGCTGCAACTGTCCTTACTGTTAACCAGACTGTGTTGTTATTTTCCTACCATAGAGCTGTCCAGTACTACTTTGCCCTGGTTTGGGCAGACTACAGAGGCACTGCATCCTGGAACAAGAAGCCTGGCAGGGGCAGGCCTCTGGCCTGGTAAGAGAAGGTGAGACCTTTGGTTCAGAATTTCAGCTTGCAGGGGCCAGGTTTTGGTGCACCCAGTTAAGTACACACATTATAGTGTGCAAGGATGCAGGTTCAAATGCCTGGTCCCCACCTGCAGTAGGAAAACTTCACGAGTGGTGAAGCAGAGCTGTCAGTGTCTCTCTCTGTCTCTTTCCCTCTCTACCCCCTCCCTTCTCAATTTCTCTCTTCTCTATCCAATAACAAATAAGATAAAATTTCAGCTTGCTGTGTGGCTTTGGGCAAGACCCTGTGCCTCTCTGGATACCTCTTCCTCCTAGCAAAAC
The DNA here is from genome assembly GCF_950295315.1 of Erinaceus europaeus. Classification (NCBI taxonomy): domain Eukaryota; kingdom Metazoa; phylum Chordata; class Mammalia; order Eulipotyphla; family Erinaceidae; genus Erinaceus; species Erinaceus europaeus. The sequence goes on along the minus strand of NC_080173.1, from coordinate 41,657,390 downwards.
ACAACTCGGTGGACACCCCTCCACCAGGCACATGCTGAGAAGGGTTCTCTCCAGAGAAACCTGGAAAGCCTATGGGGTCTGATGGGGCAACTGGGTTCTGAGCAGGGGATCCAGGGCTGGATCCCAAGAAGAGTCATTACCTTCAGTGGTACAGAGAGGATGCTGCTGTGCTCTGGCCCACAAAGAGGGACAAGGTGATCTGGGGCCTGAGCCAACAAGTTTGAGCCCCAGGGTAGCACTCAGTGGTCCCAGTGGAAGAGCCAGTCCTCCATGTCCCACACACTGGAGCCCAAACTTTGTACCCCACAATGTTCACATAAGCTCCTCTCCTTTGCCACCCTGCTCTCCGCCTGAGGTCTTGGCACCTTGAAGGGAGTTCTTCCAAGTCTCCCCACTTGCTCTCACTGGAGATAAGGCACCCCAGAAAACCAAAAGAATGGAAGACTTTGTTAAGGAGTCTCCTGAGTGGGACAGGAGTTCTCCACCCTGGAGCAGGGGTGCTCTTCTCAGAACAGGGGAGGAGGAAGTACTCTGCAAAAGGCTGAAGGTAAGGATCTCCCTTCCAGCCCCCTCTGACCACAGGGCGGGTCCAGGACCGAGAGGCTGCAAGGGGGGCACAGAGTGAGGCTGAAGGGGAAAGCTGGCAGCCCAGGTAAGCCTAGTTTCAGTCCCTCAAGGAGGGACTAAGGGGTAGGCCGGAGGCTAACGCCTCCTAGGTTGGCACCTTGGAGGAGGCGGCTGCTGATTTCAGCTATGTGTGGGTGCCTCTGTGCTCCTGGGAGACAGAGCCCACGAACTCGGGTTGGAGATACAGCGACAGGGAATGGGGCTCCAGTACTGTAGTCCAGGCTTCCAATGTGAGCACAAGAAGCAAAGAAGGAAGTGGAAATGGCCACAGGCGGCTGGAAGCTCGCAAGTGGATCCCACCCCTCCCACATGAAGAGCAGGTACCCCTGGTCCCAGCAAGTCCAGGCTTGTAGAGAGCCAGACCAGTCCCCCAGAACCCAAGACCCCTCCACAGAGAAACCATTTCTATGACAGCCCCCAACCCTATCCCCGAGTCAGGCTTTGAAATATTCACATGACATGTGCACAATCTGACAGAACACGCACCCGGTACGGCTGCAGCCCCATCTTCCATCTGAAACACCTTTGGAAGCTCCCACCCCAAGTCCCTCCCACAGCACCCCCTTCTCCCCACCCCCACACCCAAGTCGATCTAGACATGTAGTGCTTGAGGGCACCTCGGCTGAGGGGCCACCCCCTCCGCAAGCAATCAAGGGCTGACTTGTAAAAGCCAGAAGGTGCAGCTAGATAGAGTTGACTCTAGCTGGCTAGTGAGAACTCCATTTCCAGAGTATTCTTCCTCCCTGAGTGCACAGGAGGTAGGAAAGAGAAAGACCTCACCGGCCTGGGCCTATTTTCAGGTCCCCTCAGCCTGCGGCCCTCCCCACCACCCCAATAACTCGGGTATCAGAGAAGGTCACACTAGGACCGCCTCCAAGCGCGAAAGTGGTTCCCCACGCTGCCTCCAGAGCCCCTCTGGCAGGATGGCCAAAGTTTCCTTGAGCGCCCCCAGGACGGGGGTGAGTAAGGTGCAAAGTTCCCCGGCGGCGATAGTGGAGACATGGCTGGGGAAGAAAAGCTCGCAGTCAGCAGTTCTGCGAACGGCTTACCAAGGGAAGGGAAGAAAGAAAAAAAAAAACCAGAAACCGAGAAGCAGAAAAGCTCTCCCTGCTGCCCCACCTTCCCTGTGGCTGCACCGACGCGCGCGCTCGCTCCAGGTCGGCCAGGGGGCATAGGGGTGCAAGGGACCCCCAACCGTGTCCGGCGCCTGAGCACTTACCGCGGCCAACGCCTCCAGCGCGCTCCGGGTCCTCCGGGCTCCGCACTCCGGGTCCTCCGGCTCTGCACCGCGCAGGCTGCATAGCCGCCGCTCACGGCCCCCCGGAAAGCCCCATGCTGGGGAACGCGCGTGCGGGGCGCCGGTCCGAGGTGCGCGCCTGGACGGCGGCCCTGGAGCCAACGCGGGCTCCGGCAGGGCTAGGGGCGGCCCCTCCACCCCAGTCCGGCCAGGAGCGCAGCCGCTCCCCTCCCCCGCCCGCCGCTGGCAGACCCCGGGCAGGCCCGCGCCCCTCCGCTCCAGCCCTCCCCCGCGGTCCCGCGACCAGGCCAGAGAGGAGGGGAGAGGCGGGGAGAGGCCGGGAGGGGCAGGGAGGGCGAAGAGACTGAGACTCTGCGAGAACCCCGCACCGCCCCGCTGCCTTGGAGCCGCTCGCCAACTCCTCCAACTCTCGGCGGAAAGCACGCCTGCCCCGCCCCGCCCCTGCCTACCCGCGCCCCCAGCCCCCAGGCCCCGGACGGCCCCCACACCCACAGCCCCTAGCACACGGGGCGCGCACGCGCGGGCGCGCACACACCGAGGCATGTCCTCCCGGGGACGCGCGCACAGGTGCAGGCGAGCGCACACAGGCGCGGGACTGCTGCTCACACGCGGCACCACATCCACACCCCAGAGTGCACGCCCCACGAGCAGAGTGGCCGCGGTGCACACGGGCCAGCAAGCGCCTGGCGGGGTGGCTTCTGCACTTGTGCAGACCTCGGCCTGTCCATTGCGGGGACTCCTTCCTCCCTGCACACAGGGCATGCACGCGCACATCCACACAGTGCTTCCTTCTCTTCAGCCGCATGATTCTCTTCCCCATCTTGCGCCGTTTGGCTTCTCCCATCTCCTGCTTCCTCCTCCCTGCTCCTCCCCCTATTCACTTACTCTCTGCAGACTTGACCCCCATGTGACCCTCTTCTCATGCCACCCCTGCCTCTGAAGGTTCGAGCTTTCTTCCCAGCCTGTCCCCACTGTCTCTGCTCTCCCAGCCTCCTGGGGCCTATTGTCTGAGCCTCAGATCTCTCAGCCTCCTGCAGGGCCCAGGCCTTTTATCCTGGCAGACAGACTTGCCTGGCTGGGCCTTGGTCCAAGGAGACCCCACTGGATCCTTGGTCTGAGCTTTGGCTCTCTCTGCCTTAGGGTCACAGAACTGGGCCAAGGAGGCAGATCTGTACCCACAGCACAAGCCTCAAAGGGCTCCCACCACCACCACCCCCCAGCTTCCAACTTCCCCTTTAATATGAAATATAATTATGTGTCTGCACAGCAGGGAGACTGGCTGCAGTATTCTAACCAAGGAGGATGGCTCTCTGGCCTCCGCCCAGATTGCTGACAACCCAGACAGAGCCCTCTGCAGGCCCTACCAGTCCCAAGCTCCCAGTCCCAAGCAGATGGCAGGTGCCACCCCACCCAGGCCACCCAGACACCTCACCAGCCTCAGGCTGCCCTGGGTTTGAATGTCACCACCCCTTCTGACCAGCATCATCGCTTCATGCCCCACTTACCAGTCATCCAACATGAACTGTGAGGATTTCTACCCCCTGGAGCTGTCATGGGGATGAAACAGAAATGGAGCACAGCAACAGCACTCTGCACAACTTCCAGCTGGGTGGAAGAATTGACTTAGTGATTGAGTGCTCAGTATGTACAAGGCTCCACACTAATTAATAACCTAGCTAGATTTACTCCATGGTTCCTACCACATACAACCTGGTCCCATTTTACAAGGAAAGGAGTTGAAGGCATAGTGACTTGTCTGTCACAGAGCTCAGAGCCAGGTCTGTTCCCAGGATGAGAAGAACTACCACCACCCCTTGCCTTGACAGCTGCTGAGGGTGACATTGGAGAGAGATGGGTCACTGGGGAGGGGGGAGTGCTAGGTCAGCACTCCACTCTGCTCCCTGGCTGAACCCCAGGGTCCTGGCTTCCCACTCCTGAGATAGCAGCCTCCCAGGGGACCAGAAGCTCTTTGGAAATTCTTCCTCCTTCTCCCTCAGTGACCAAGGAAGGAAGTGATTCAGCTTCTCCTCCCCCTCTCTTACCCAGATCCCCCCTCCCCTCAAGTGACTTCAGACACTTCTCCTGTAAGACTCCCACCATGGGATCCTAAACAAGTGGCACATTCCCTCAGCTAGAAGGCAGTTGCAGCAAAGGGTCTTGGCTGGGAAATGGACATGAACACCTCAGCATAGTGGCATGTCTACAATTTGAACAATTCCTGGGATAAGCCCCAGAACAACCCCACTCATACATATACAGAGATCCTACCCAGCTGCTCATCAGGAGACCCAGTGCCAGACAAGCTAGGTCTTCTCCCTGGGCTCTTGGGGCCCAGTGCCATCACCATTGGTCATCTAGTGAAGAATGTTCCCGCAGAAGGTATAAATCTGACTTGCCAGGCCACTGCCCTTTAGGCTTTGCCCTCTGACTCACTGCTGGATTAAAATTCATTACTTAATCATAATCAGTTCCCAGTGCATCCTGGACACACAGCCCTTCACTGAGCAGGATGGGTCACCAATCTCCCACAGTGGGGGTGGAGAGGTACTCCTATGTTCCAGATGGAGGGACTGAGACCCAGAATATCCAGGGCATGTCCCTCCTGTGTTGGGGGGGTGGGGTGGAGGATCAAGTAAGACCAGGTAAGGAACTATGGGAATGGGAACTAGAAGAACATAAGTGAGGTGTCCTACAGAATAGTTCCAGAACATTCAACTTTGTCAGTGCCTTCTGAGTATACCTGACCTCCTAGTAATCTGAAATTATATTTCATTCATTCCATGGTGGAACCCAGCATCTTGCAACATTAGGCCAGGGCATACTAGAGTATCAAGAGACTTCATCTGACACACTAATCCCCAGAATCACAGGTCACATTACTCCTCGGCCCATTTGGAGCTACTTCATTTAGTGAGAACCAGAGAAGGGAAATTATTCCCAAGTTCACAGCACTGGGAGATGGAGCTAGGGTGGTTACCCCATAGGGTTTCCTGGCCTGACTGCACAGCAGACTCTTATAAAAGTCTTGTCTTAATATGCAAAATTATGGTTGTTTTAGGCATAAGTTCATCATTGATGGAGACATAAAAAACAGTAGGTCCTTTGCAGGCCCCAAAGACAAACCATGAGTCCCAGTCTTCTAGGACTGCTTCCCTCTAGAAGTCTGCTCAGATGTATCCAGCTCCTGCTGAACCTCTCCATACTTTAAGTCAGGAGACTCTTGAAATGTAAACTGGATTCATGACATGCTCAATTTAAATCTTCCCATGGGAGTCAGGTGGTAGCATAGCATGCTAAGCGCACGTGGCGCGAAGCGTAAGGACAGGCGTAAGTATAAGGACTGGTGTAAGTAAGGACCTGGTTCGAGCCCCGACTCCCCACCTGCAGGGAAGTTGCTTCACAAGCGGTGAAGCAGATCTGCAGGTATCTATCTTTCTCTCCCCCCTCTGTCTTCCCCTTCTGTCTCCATTTCTCTCTATCCTATCCAACAACGATGACATCAAGAACAACAACAATAATAACTACAACAATAAAACAAGAACAACAAAAGGGAATAAATAAATAAATAAATAAATAAATACAAAAAAAGTTTAAATCTTCCCAGGGTGAGCACAAGAACCAAAGTTCCTGAAACTCAATGTCTGTCTACCCTCATCTCACTTAGAACCACACCTTTTGTTTCTCTCTTCCAAATACATGGAACTTGCTGTTCAGAGCCTCAGCTTGTGTTGTTGAACTCTCCTCAAACTGCTCTTATGTCAGAGGCAGCTCAGAGGACCCATCAGAGTCTTGTTTTACTTTCCTCCCGCACTGGCTGCTGAGGTGTCCTCCTAACCATGGTTCCATTGAGTGTATTCACAGCTAGGGCCCAGAAGCACACAGTTTACTCAGTAGACCCATCCCTATGGGATGGGGAGAACCAGACAGACACAGATCAGCACTCAGCAAAAGCATTGCCTCCTCTTCCAAGCTGGCAGCCAGTCTTTGTTGTTGTTTTTTTTATTTAAGAAAGTATTAATTAACAAAACCATAGGGTAGGAGGGGTACAGTTCCACACAATTCCCACCACCCATTCTCCATATCCCACCCCCTCCCCTGATAGCTTTCCCATTCTCTATCCCTCTGGGAGCATGGACCCAGGGTCATTGTGGGTTGCAGAAGGTAGAAGGTCTGGCTTCTGTAATTGCTTCCCCGCTGAACATGGGCGTTGACTGGTCGGTCCATACTCCCAGTGGCAGCCAGTCTTTGAAGTTCATCTGCCTCTACATAAGACAGAGAGACCAGAACCTGACTGGCCTTGGATATGCATTTCTGAGATGCATGAAACTCTCACCAGAAATCCAAAGGCACAGGACGGCATCCTGCTGGGACCAAGGAGGAAAGAGCCAGCAAGGAGCCTAAGGCACCAGCAGGCCCCTGGCTGACCCTGAAGCATTGATCTGAGAAGAGCAGAACTTCAGGGAGGGGTGGTGGCCCTGGAAACAGGACACTGAGTGCCTCTCAACCCATCAGGAAGCAGGCATTGATCAGCTGGGCCTAGATCTGAGATTGACTTACTTTCCTCTAGCTCAGACTCAGACATCCTCCCACTTCCCCATCCCACCCCATTTCTCCTCCTGCCTCTCCCTGAGCTGCAGCTACCCAGAGGATTTGCTGGTAGAGCCTGATTACACATGACATATCCTGGACACTGGCAGCAGGATTTCAGTCCTAGCTGTGTGATTGCAGAGATCTCCATGATTCCACTTCCATCATCCAGGAATTTGGCCACCCACAACCTATTCTCTTTACCTTGTGCTTCCTGGAGGCAGACCCAGCACCTTGGGAAGCCAGGCATAGATTGACAAAGGGATGGTCATGTGATCCAAGCCAGCCAGTGAGAACCTGCCCTGGGACTTTGATCCACTCAGAGCCTACCAGAAAAGAGAGGGATATTGTGCTGGCCAGAAAGCAGGATGTTTATGCAAGATGACTTCATGCCTGAGGCTCCCAGGTCCCAAGCTCAATCCCAGGCATCACAAGCCAGACCTGTGCAGTCCTCTGGTTAAATGAAAGAGATTAATAGGAGCAAGATTCCAGCTGCATTCCTTCAGGGCCTTTAGATACACCCCTGTGTTGAGTTCTGTAACAGAAACAATTTCCGTTCTGATGAAACAGATTTTTGTTTTTGCTTTTGTTTGTTTGGCTTTTCAAGGTGTGGCCGTACACTGATGCAGATTTTACCACACTCAGATCAATATTTTTTTCTTTACTCTTTTATTTCAAAAAGAGACAATACCTGGAGTCGGGCCTTAGCACAGCGGGTTAAACACACGTGGCGCAAAGCACAAGGACCGGTGTAAGGATCCTAGTTCGAGCCCCCGGCTCCCCACCTGCAGGGGGTTTGCTTCACAGGCGGTGAAGCAGATCTGCAGGTGTCTTTCTCTCCCCCTCTCTGTCTTCCCCTCCTCTCTCCATTTCTCTCTGTCCTATCCAACAATGACGACAACAATAATAACTACAACAATAAAATGACAAGGGCAACAAAATGGAATAAATAAACATTAAAAAAGAGAGAGATAGAGAAAGAATACCACCACACCACCATGTGTGATGCTTTCTCCAATGCAATGGTTCTCCCATTTGGTGTCATGGCTCAAATCAGGGGCTTCATAATCAGTCTTTCCCCTACTGGAGGAATTATCTCCCAGTGCACCAACTGAGTTATTGAGATGGGTTCCACCCTTCATCCCCCCCCCCCCAATCAAAGAGCTGTTGGTGGGGTGAGGAGAGGCCTCTACAATGTCCCTGAGGTATCATGCACAGAACTCCCAACAGAACTGTGTAGGATTAAATGGGAGTGTTTCTCCCTCCCTTCCTCTGATGGGGACAGAGTTTCCAGGAAGGCAGACAAGGCCTCCAGGCCCCAGGATGACAGGAATAAAGGGCAATAGAGGGAGAGAGGGAGGGAAATCTAGTCAGCCTCTCTGAGTTAAAAATAGCTTCCTCCTGAGAAGCCTCCCCACTGGGATAATCCGGCCAATTACCCAGCCCCCCTCCACCCTGGTGGGCACTGCCTGTGTCCTCCTTTGCTCCCCCACCATGGTCCCCACAGGAGGCCATCACTCCAGGGTGGGGCCTCTGCCCCCAGAGCCCAGCCCTTCACCCTCCCTCCTCAGCACAGGGAGGGTGGCTGCAGGGCCAGACACTTGGCCTCAGTCTCCTCCTCCAAGAATTGGCCCTGACCCCAAAGTCAAGGGGGCTGACTGGGAGGCCTGATAATAGAGAGCTAAGACACACTGCCTCCCCTCTCCACCCACCCACAAGAGAATCAAGAAGCAAAATAGGGCTTTATGTGTGATCTTATCTATGCTAAGAAAAACTATGGATGTATTTGCATTCACGGGGTGAAATATCTGGAAGTTTCATGATGAAAATGCTGGAAGAGGAGGGAAGGAGAAGTGTTTACACATTCACTTCTACCTAGAGGCTAGTATCTCAGCCTGATTCCTAACTGTTGTAGGTTCTGACAGGAACCCATCCCTTTCCTGACCAAGAGTTGTCCCTGTGGGAGTATACCTCTGCTAGCCTCCCCATCCTGTAAGAAATGAGAGTTTTGTGTACATTGAACAAGTGGGCTTTATAGGTGCAGGACTGCTGTATTTGAATTATTTATTTATTTTGCTACCAGAGTTATCACTGGGGTCAGTGCCTACATGACTCCACCTCTCCTGGTGGAATTTTCTTTTTCTTTTTTCTTTTATTATCAGTTTTTGTTCTTTTTTTCTTTCTTTGATTTTAATTTTTTATTTATATAAAAAAGGAGACATTAACAAAACCATAGGACAAGAGGGGTACAACTCCACACAATTCCCATCACCACGTCTCCGTATCCCATCCCCTCCCCTGATAGCTTTCCTATTCTTTATCCCTCTGGGAGTATGGACCCAAGGTCATTGTGGGATGCAGAAGGTGGAAGGTCTGGCTTCTGTAATTGCTTCCCCGATGAACATGGGTGTTGACAGGTGAATCCATACTCCCAGCCTGTCTCTCTCTTTCCCTAGTGGGAAAGCAGAGCTCTGGGGAAGCAGAGCTCTAGGACACATTGGTGGGGTTGTCTGTCCAGGGAAGTTTGGTTGACATCTTGCTAGCATCTGAAACATGGTGGTTGACAAGAGAGTTATCATACAAAGCCAAATACATTGTTGACCAATCATGAACCTAAAGGCTGGAATAGTGCAGATGAAGAGTTGGGGGGCCTCCATTTTGTAAATAGGTGGTAGGCATATTTTAGTTATATTCCAAAGGGCCTGTAGCTATACTAGTATTTTTTTTTTTTTCTTTTGCCTAAGCTTGAAATCTGACATGCAGGTGGATCCTAATTATTGTCTGGGGAGGTGGTGTCATGGCTGGCAGAAGGACCAGAAAGCTGAATATGGGAAGAGAGTAGCTCCCAAATATGGGAAAGGTGTATAAATATTGTTGACTGTAAACTCCATCGATTTGATGTGATCTGGGGCACATATTCAGCTTAGGAGCCTATGTGACCTTTGCATCCCTGTAGATCTGAGCTCACATTCTGTGGCTGTAAGTAGGAACATTCCAAACTGCTCCGATATCAGGACCCATCTTCCTCAGGTGTATCATAGAGTATGTTGCTCAGCCTCCCTTCGGAGGATGGAACATTCTCTACCATTGTTGATTCAAGTTGAGGGCAAAGTCCTATGGGGGCCCACAAAGGGGTCTATTTTGTTGTTCATGATAGAAATGACCAGTAACAATGGAAAGAGGGATTTATTCAAGTTCTAGGCCCATCAAGTCTGCTTGGGAATCTCAGGACTCCCTGACTGGGGCTCCAACTGATGGAATGGCCTGACAGTTACAGTGCACAAGGACCTGAGTTCAAGACCCCAGTCCCCACCTGCACGGGGAAAGCTTCACAAGTGGTGTAGCAAGTCTGCAGGTGTCTCTCTGTCTCTTCTTCTCTATCTTCCCCTTTCCTCTTGATATCTGGCTGACTCTACCAAATAAAGATAGTAAAACAATTTTAATTTAAAAAAAGAAATAGAAAGGGGAAAAAAAGGAAAAAGTGGCTGCTGGGAGCAGTGGATTCATAGTGTCTATACTGAGCCCCAGCAATAACCCTGGTGGCAGAAAAGAAAAGAAAAGAAAAGAAAAGGAAAGGAAAGGAAAGGAAAAGAAAAGAAAAGAAAAGAAAAGAAAAGAAAAGAAAAGAAAAGAAAAGAAAAGAAAAGGAGAGGAGAGGAGAGGAGACTTCCTCACTGTTCTGGGTGACTAGTCCAGGGGCCTCTGTGCCCCCACAGCTTCTCCCTAGTGCTTCCCCCTCCTTGTTCCTTTCCATGCCAAATTCCTCCTACTCACAACTACTCCCTGTGTGGTTGGTTACTCAGCTGCATCCTATCTGTGGTGATTAATAAATTCTCTGTGATAACCTGAATCTCACAGAAGGAAAGCGTGACCATTCTCTCTCAGGATGTCCTTGCCCTGTGACCAGGGGGCTTGTTGGGATGAGGGACACTCTCAGGCCCCCAGGTGGATCTGTGGGGCCTCGTACCCCACCCCCCTACCCCCCACCCCCCCACCCCTCCACCCCTCCACCCCCTGGCTAGCCTATGCACAGCAAGGAGGCAACTAGTATTCACTCTGCTTAACATTCATTGAAGTGCCTTGGCTAGAGACAGTGAGTATCACTCTGGGCCTCAAATTTCAAGCCACACACCCCCATGGCAGGTCCCAATCTGTTCTGGCAGCCTGGCCAACTCTTCTGGAGTTTCTGATGCCAGAGGGCCATACAAGAACTCCCTGCAAGTCAGCCACCTCCAGCCCCTGAAACTAGCTCAGAAAATGAAGGTGAGGAAGTAGGTGGGGAAGAAAGTTCTCTCCCAAACCTGGAGTGCAGAGTGGAGGCAGAAGGTGATGGTACAGAATGTCCACACTAAGGGGCTCTTAAATGGAGGGGGCTGAGTGCAATGGAGATAGCACCTTCACTCATCACCACAGCTGGCAATTCAGCCAAACATGAGAGCCCAGAACTCTGCCTCTTTAGGAGAAGATCCAAAGACTTCAAGGTGTTCCAGCTCATCCCTAGTATTCACCCAATGACTTTCCAGACAGCCACTCCACCCCCCTCCCCAGGTCTCTAGCTAGAGCATTAGTGCCAATGTACAAATGGACAAGACTGAGGCATGGAGCTGTTAAGTTCAAGGTCACATAGCCATGAAGTGGTTGATTGCAGAGTATCACTCATTTATTGCCCAGATTCCCTCTCCAGAGAAAAGCAGTTTCAGACTTCAAGTTTTCCTAAGTTCTCTGAGGTCTAAAAAGGCCAGAACTGTAGTAAAATGGGAGCAGTGACAGTATTGGGACAGAAAACACAGAGAGAACAAAGAATAGGTGATGGAGACCAAGGATGTGAGACTGGGTGACTAGGATCTGTTAGAGGCTGGAGGTAAGCCTCTTTTTGCACTAATATGGAAGAAACAACAACAGTCCCTGTGATCTCAGCAGCTCAAAGTCAGCCGTAGCTTCCCCTGAAGGTAGTGAGTTCCGTATCACAAGAGGAACACGAGTTACTATTGTGCTGCTCGTGGGGTCCCAGAAATTGGTACAAAGGTGCAACAGATTTGGACAGAATTTCTCACCTCCCTCCTGCTCCCCCTGCCTTCCCAGGCCTCACTCTCAAAAAAAAAAGCTAATTTGTGGTGTCTTTTTCCAGAATATTGTACAAAAAAATACCCAAGTGTGCCTGCTTATATATATATATATATATATATATATATATATATATATATATATATATATATATATCTCACTGAAGAGGAAACCCCCAGTGATAACATCTAATATCCTCTCTTCTAGTTAGTTTGTCCTGTAGAAGGGGGTTTGTGAGCAGAATTTAGGGACCTACTAGGCATAGCCACAAGGTCCAAACCCAGAGCTAGGATAGCATTGTCCCAGGATGCCTCCTGGGCCTTTAGTGGAGCCAGGGCTTAGATACAAAATGGGTGCAGTGAGGAGAGTCAGATGGGGAATCCAGAGTCTGAGTCAGCACATAGCTGAAGTTGGGTGAGGCAGGCATGATCCCCACACACGTACACACACTGTGGCCCCTACCCCCACCCAAGCCCCCAGTTACAGAGTGGAGGCAGAAGGTGAGGGTACAGAATGTCCACACTAAGGGGCTCTTAATGGAGGGGGCTGAGTGCAATGGAGATAGCACCTTCACTCATCACCACAGCTGGCAATTCAGCCAAACATGAGAGCCCAGAACTCTGCCTCTTTAGGAGAAGATCCAAAGAAGTTACAGGGTTACATCTTCTTCCTCCAGGCCAATCTCAGAGGTTTTTGAAAGCTGAGGAGTGGGTGTGAGAAAGGAATGTTAGAAAGGTGTTTATCATTTTACTTTTTAGTTTACATCTGACTGTACTGTTGAGGACCCTTGGGGCAAGGGTGAGGTGGGGGGTGATCTGCCACAGAAAAAAACCAAAACTGTGAACTTCCCAGCTAGAACAGGTTTGCTTGTTTGCCACCAGTGTTATCACTGGGGCTCAATGCCTGTATGACTTCACTGATCCTAGCAGCCATTCTTATTTTCTTTCTTCTAGATGGAAGGAAGGAGAGAGAGAGAGAGAGAGAGAGAGAGAGAGAGAGAGAGAGAAGAAGAAGAAGAAGAAGAAGAAGAAGAAGAAGAAGAAGAAGAAAGGGAGGGAGGGGAGAAAGAAGGGAGGGAGAGAGAGAGAAGGAAGGAGGGAGGGAGAGAGAGAAGGAAGGAGGGAGAGAGAGAGAGAGAGAGAGAAGAGATAGTATTCCACATTCCTGAAGTTTCTCCCCTGATAATGCTTCCATGTGGTGGTCTGAGGCTCAAACCTGAGTCCTCATGCACGGTAATGTGTGCTCTACTGGGTAAATTACTACCCAGCCACTCATCTCCATTTTTAATGTGGTGTCAGAAAACAAATACAGCCTACATGATACCTCTAAGCTGCCTCCCTGGGCCAATTTCTATTTTATATTTTTAGAGAGAGAGGGAGGGAGAGAAAGATAAATGGAGTGAGAAAGAAAAAGTACCAAAAGCATAGCTCCACCATCCATGGAGCTATGTCCATGGTGCTCTCATGTGGTAGTAGGGATTGAACCCAAGGCCTTATACGTGGTAAGGTGTGTATAGATAATACCCTCTTAGCCAACTCCTGGGCTTTGCTTTACCATTTTACAAAGAAGGGGACAGAGGGTCAGAGAAAGGGGGCTTGTTTAGAGTCTTCTAGCAAAACAAGAGCTGGCTGGCAGCAGCATCCACAGAAATTGAGTATTTTATATCATCTGACATCCTTTCAGGATGAACCAGCTAAGGATTAGAGCAGCCACTGTGTCTGGGCTAAATCTAGCCTGATTTAGGGCACTGGCTAGAGCACAGGCCTCTGGAATTGAGACTCAGGCTGCTGGAATAGATTCCCTTTGTGGTTAATCATGCCAGTTACAATCCTACCTGCACTCCCTACCTGAAGAGCAGGCCTGGGTGCCAATGTTTCCTAGAGGATGGTGTGTGAGATGCTTTTGTTTGGGGTCTCTGGGATCATATGGAGCTATAAACATCAGATGGGCACCAACACAGAGACTTCTCTCAGGAACCAACTGGTCAAAGCTTTAACCCTACCTAGATAGTCTGCCTGCCCCCAGAGGGTGCCAGGCAATCTAGGTACAGCTCTGGACTCAACCTCCCCTCAGCTGAGAGGATTTAATACATTATTTCCTGCCCCCCGAGACTCAGTTTTCCCATCTGTAAAACTGGAACATAAATGCCTTATTATTTTTTTAATCTTTATTTATTTATTGGATAGAGACAGCCAGAAATCAAGAGGGAAGGGAGTATTAGGGAGAGAGACAGAGAGACACCTGCAGCACTGCTTCACCACTTGCAAAGCTTTCCCCCTGCAGGTGGGGACTGGGGGCTTGAACCTTGGTCCTTGTGCATTGTAATATGTGCCTCAATGAGGTGCGCCACCACTCAGCCCCCATAAATGCCTTATTCATGAGGTTGTAATGGATATTGGATGAGGTTGACTGCACACAGAAAACATTCAGTAAGTGATTTATTATTATTATTATTTTATCACCACCTGCATCCTATTCACCTATCCATCCATTTTTCTATTTGTCTATCCATCACCTACTCATTCATTCATTGATGCATTCATCCATCTGTCCATTTGTTAAGGCATCCCCCCACTACTTCATCTATCTGTTTGTCTGTCTACCTGTTGATATCTTCTAATTCTGCTTTTAAAAACCCCTTCTGTTTCATTTGGTTTAAATCCCCCCTGCTTAACACTGCATTCTATTTACATAACCACTGTATTCTATTTACATAACCACTGCCGTCTATTTACATAAATCACTTTTACATTTACATAAAGCACCACCTTCCCTCCAGGGCATTGGTGGTTTAATGGTAGAATTCTCACCTGCTCCACCCCCTCTCCTTGTCACACCCTGATTTTCACCACTCACTTTTCTCTCCACCCTCTCTGCATCACATCCTGTTCACACCCTACTTGGGAAGTATATATAAAGACAACATTGTTCGTTTTAGTTAGTTGTTAGTTTAGTTTAGCTTAGCTTGGTATAGATTGCGCTGCGTCCTGCATGAATAAAGAGATACTGCGTACAACCCAGCCATGAGTCCCGGGTTGTCTGTCTCCCGTCAGTGAAGCTCAGCCCGACATCTACCCATGTATCTGTCTCTCCTCATTTTATCCACTGATTCATCTATCCACATGTTCATCATTTGCCCATCTATCTGTCCATTAGTCCATCATCCTTTCATCTGTCTGCCCACTTTCATCTCCATCCATCTGCTTACCTCCTTCATTATATGTCATACTGACTTTCTCAATTATCTCTCCTTTGATTTTCCTTTCATTTGAACAACCCCCCCCCCAACTTTCCCAGTAAAAATCCTCTCTCTCCCTCCCCCAGTGGTAGAGTCAGACCCATATTTCAAGCTTAGCTGGGTCTTCTCCTACACTGGACCTAAACTGCTTGGGTCTCAAGCAATGGAAGACGGTAGCAGAGGTAAAAGGATGGCAGATCCCTAATAGTGGAGCCCAGCTACTGAGATGGCGGGGTGGGGATATAAAAGAATTCATGAGCAAAGTCATAAATGAAGGAATGAGGTCACAGCAAAGGGGTAGGGGGAGGGTCTGTTGTTCATCCCCGCTCTTGCCCTTAACTCAGACCTCCAGGACCCTCTCTGCCTACCCCTGCAGTGGGTCAGTGCCCACCAAGGGCTTCAGGCTGCTGAGGCTCCAGACAGCCACAAGCGGTGGGCCAGAGCTACATGACTTCAGGGTACAACCCTCCCCTCTTTTGCAGGCACCTGCTCCTTCCCTACAGCTCCAGCAGCTGCATTGAGACTAAGCTTGATTCTGGGCCAGAGGGAGGTTGGGAAAGACTCCAAAGCATCCCCTCCCCTACCTCTCAGATGCTGGGCTGTTGACACATTCCCTCCCATTCTCACTTGTGCCTACAGCCATCACAGCCTCTATCACTGAGCCTTGATGATGGGAGCTCAGCACACCACCACTACCACCATCCAGGCCTCCTCCTCATGGCAGCCAAAACAATGTTGCCACAGATATATTTGTGTCCCCATTTCACAGATGGGCAAGGAGAGGCCCTGGGTCCAGCCTTTGAGTTCCCCCAGTGTGATTCCCATTTCCTAGATTCACAAACTTGTGAAGGTAAAAGTCATGTCTTTATCTTTTAGTCATGTCTTTTTTTGAGGGGGGCCATCAGATGATTCGCCCAGCAAAGTGTAGACATTATCATGTTCAAGTTCCCAGGTTCAAGACCCAGGACAGCGCATGGGAATGCTTGTATGTGTGTGTGCGGGGGGGGGGGGGGGTTCGTGAGCTGTGGAACAGTGCTTCAGTATCTCTCTATCTTTCTGTCATGAGAAAGAAAAAAAATGAACACCAGGAGCAGTGAAGTCATGTAGACAACTGAGGTCCAGAGTGGCAACACCAGTGAAAAAAAAAAATTTTTTTTTTCTGTTCTATTTTATTGCCAGAGCACTACTCAGCTCTGGCTTAAGGTGGTACTAGGATTGAACTTGGGACCTCAGAGCCTCAGGTATGAAATGTAATCATTATGCTTTCTTTTCATCTCTGGTTTGAAATTTATCTCTGGATGGAAAGTATCAGACTCAGCTTTGTAGCACCTACCACCTGCCAAGGCAAGTTTCCCTGGGGCGCAGACTGCCTAGCCAAGCCCTGTGGAGACTTTCCCAGCCTGAGGCTGAGCTCTGAGTTCCATCCATACCAACATCTGTGATTCCAGTCAGATAACCCTGCTGAATACACCAATGGCCATAGGGCTGATGTGCATATCCAGGTCAGCCCAGCAGCAGGTGAGGTGCACAGCCTGGTTCACTGAGGTACAAATGTTGGACCAAACCAGGAGGTGACATAAGGTGTCTCAAAGGTGAGCAAAGCCAAGGTGGCAGCCCAGGAAGAAGGAAAGGAAAGGGTTAGCCCTGCCCAGCCTAGGCCAAGGTCCAGAGGCAGGAGTGGGACCATGGGGGCTGGGGGGTCAAGGGTTCACAGGCCAGGAGGGCAATAAGGAGCCATGGCAGGTGTCAAACTGATGGGGGTGCAGATGGAGATATTGAGGGCATCTTGCCTAGGGTGGCCCTCTTTCCCTGCCCATAGTGGCCTAACTCACAGCACCCATGCCCCCTTTTACAAGGAGTAGGGACTAAGAAAGAGGGACTTTTGCCTCTGTGTCCTCAGCAAGCTGTGCCTCAAGGTGCTTAAAATACCACGTGTGGAGTATTGCACCAAAGTAAAAAAATTCAGGAGGGGGGGGTAGATTTTCAGCTCTACTGTAGGGAGGTGGAGGTAGGGACACAGGCCCTGGGCAACAGGAATGGTATTAATATACACTCCTATTAACTTGTAGTCTTATAAATCACTAATCAATATGAAAGGGGAAAATAGACTGAATGCCTTGAGCTTTTTAACACATAGACTTCAGTTCTGAGTATATATTCCTTCAATCTAAGCACCTAAGGTTTCAAATTAGTAAACTGATTGAATTTCAACACTAGGCTCAAATTGTTAATGCATTCTAATAATAACTTTTTATTTCTTTTTTATTTGAAATAAACAAAAAATCACCTATAATCTTGGACCAGGAAAACCAGAAGCAACCAGTCTTATCAGTATATAGGTATTTGTAAATAGCATTAAATGACATAAATCATGGTAAGGTCTTATAATCTTGGACCAGGAAAACCAGAAGCAACCAGTCTTATCAGTATATAGGTATTTGTAAATAGCATTAAATGACATAAATCATGGTAAGGTCTTATATGAACCTCTGGGGCTTTGCTCATTTTCCTTCATACTTCTTTTGATCCATACCATTTGATACTACATTTGCTGATCTCAACCAAATCAATGCAACCAGTGCTATCTCAATATGTTTCACTTCAGACTGTGTCCAGAAACGCCAGGCTTATGATGTCAACCCTCCAGATCCAATACTCCAGTGAGAACTTTCCTAGCTCACTGCGCTGGATTAGCACAGTCAACAGCCAAGCCTTTCCCGCTATGAGACAAGTTCTCAAGATCTTCCCGCACAGTCATCACCGCCCAGCTATCATCCACATTGGTCTCCAGCTCCCACTGATTCTGTGCTCGGAGAAACTAAGATGGAACTTTCGGAAAGCAAACTGGCATCTGTTCAGTGATCTTACCAACAGATCTGTTCCTGCAATTCCAATTGACTCTGTCCCCTCTGAGGATTCCTACAGGCGCTTCCGCCAGGCCATCTTCAAAGCAGCTTCCCAAGCCATTCCTCGTGGGAGACGTGCTAACTATACGCCTTGTCTTGATGCTGAATGCGAGCAACTACTAAAGCAGTATGATGAGTCGGGCGACCCAGATGTGGCTGACCATCTCATTACCTCCCTGGATGCAGCACGCCAAGCCCGCTGGCAACAACTCACGGTAAGTCTGAACTTCACCCACTCAAGTAGGAAGGCCTGGAAGCTTCTTCACAGACTGGGTGCCGGTAGCCAACCCCCTCCCGTCTCCCATCCTCCCGTATCTCCAAACTCAGTGGCCAGTCACCTAGCTCAAGTTGGACGTGCTAAGATCAACCCAGTCTGGAAAAGAGAAATTTCCCATGAGTGGTCATCCCACTTCCGGTTATCTTGTCCATCTCCAAAACTCTCTCCCTTTACACTGTCTGAACTGGAAGACGCTTTGAAGAGGGTTAAACCGGGAACAGCTGCTGGCTATGATAACATCATCCCAGAACTCATTCTTAACCTGGGCCCCGCGGCAAAGAAGTGGCTAGCTTCATTCCTGTCCCACATCTTGGAATCTGAGTCTATGCCCAAAGTTTGGCGTCGTGCGAAGTTTATAGCGGTTTTGAAACCAAAGAAAGACCCAACACTGGCTGCCAGCTATAGACCAATTTCTCTCCTCTCCGTGTGTTACAAACTCCTTGAGAGGCTGCTTCTATCACGTATTTCTCATCTTACAGAGAAATTCCTATCACCTGCCCAGGCTGGTTTCCACCCAGGAAGATCTACCTGTGAACAAGCCCTGGCCCTCTCAACTTACATTGAAAATGGATTCCAGAAGAATTTAAAGACAGGTGCTGTCTTTGTTGATCTCACAGCAGCCTATGACACGGTCTGGCACCGTGGTCTCCTGGTCAAGATCTCAAGATGCCTGCCTCCATGGGTGGCCAACACTATATCGTTTCTTCTCCAAAACAAAAGATTCCGGGTACATCTGGGTGACAAGTCTAGCAGATGGAGACTTGTCTCAAGTGGCCTCCCCCAGGGCTCTGTTCTGGCTCCTACGCTATTTAATATTTACATCAATGACCTCCCAGAAACTTCTTCAAGGAAGTTCATCTACGCCGATGACATCTGCTGTGCAACTCAGGCATCCAAGTTCGACATCCTCAAGGAAACACTCACGAAAGACATGTCTCTGATATCTGATTACTGTAAAAAATGGCGACTAATTCCTAGCACTGCTAAAACGGTATCATCTGTTTTCCATCTACACCATGCCTCGGCCTCACGTGAGCTTAATGTGCAGCTTGGCGATACGAGAATCCGGCATGAAGCCCAGCCAGTCTATCTTGGCGTTACTCTCGATCGCACTCTGTCATTTCACAAACATCTCATAAAAACTGCAGCAAAGGTGGGCGCGAGGAATAACATCATTGCAAGACTGGCCAGTTCCTCATGGGGCTCGAGCGCTTCCACACTACAGTCATCATCTCTGGCATTATGCTATTCCGCTGCAGAATACTGTGCCCCAGTATGGTTCCGTAGCCCCCATGTCCACTTGGTCGATTCCAAATTATATTCCTCCATGAGGATAATTTCTGGAACCATCCGTTCCACCCCAGTTCCATGGCTGCCAGTTCTTAGCAACATCGCCCCGCCAGATATTTGTCGGGATGCGGCATCATCTAAGTTCATTTCCCACGTCTACGCTCGACTGGACCTGCCAATATACGCGGATATCTTCGCCCACCCTGTTCAATGCTTGATGTCTCGTCACCCAATCTGGTCCCCTACGCCTACACTGAACTTCTCTGTTCCAGTCTCTTGCAAACAGAGCTGGCAGTCAGCTGAGGTAAAGAACAAACACCTCATCACAGACCCCTGCAAGCATCAACCCGGCTTTGACCTAGCACGTTATGATTGGGCCCTCCTCAATTGCTATCGAACAGGCCATGGCCGGTGCGCCACTATGTTCCATCGCTGGGGAGCCAGAGACGACCCGAACTGCCCCTGTGGCTCCAGACAGACTATGACCCACATAGTCAACGACTGCCACCTCTCCAGATTCAAAGGAGGTCTCGAAACTTTACATCAGGCTCAACCTGATGCTGTTGACTGGCTACGGAAGAAGGGCAAACGCTAGAAGAAGAAGAACTTCAGACTGTGTCCAGAAACGCTAGGCCTATGATGTCAACCCTCCAGATCCAATACTCCAGTGAGACCTTTCCTAGCTCATAGGATTCCTAAGTTCCACTTAGGGTGGCACACCTCCTGGCAGAGTTATAGAACCTAGATGTGGACCAGAGCATATGAGATAGAGCACAGGTGCACATGTATCCATAAGTTAGGGGAAAATATATACCTCAAAGTAAAAGGGTGCAACAGTCTACAGTGACTCAATAAGTGCAGCAAACAAGTAGAAAGAACTAAAAAGGACAACATAAAGTACTTAATTTTGCTTCTTAGGTCTAGATACCCTCCTCACCTAATTCCTATTTCACTTCCCTCAATCACTCTAAGCCTAGCCCTGTCAGATAAAGTAAGTACTACAGAAACTGGATAAGGGCAAAAGACTGGCACTTTTTTTTGATAGAATATTCTTTTTTTTTTATTTATTTAAGAAAGGAGACATTAACAAAACCATAGAATAAGAGAGGTACAATTCCGCACAATTCCCATAACCTGATCTCCAGATCCCATCCCCTCCCCTTATAGCCTTCCCATTCTCTATCTCTCTGGGAGTATGGATCCAGGGTCCTTGTGGGTTGCAGTGGGTGGAAGGTCTGGCTTCTGTAATTGCTTCCCCACTGAACATGGGTGTTGACTGGTCAGTCCATACTCCCAGTCTGCCTCTCTCTTTCCCTAGTAGGGTGGGGCTCTAAGGAAGTGGAGCTCCAGTACACATTGATGGGGTTGTCTGTCCAGGGAAGTCTGGTCAGCATCTTGCTGGCATCCAGAACCTGGTGGATGGACCTAAAGACTGGAATAGTGCAGATGAAGTGTTGGGGGGTATTCCCTGCATGCTCTTGTGTACTTCTGCTTTCAGGTATATATTTGTCCCCTAGTTTACGGGCACGGGTGAACCTATGCTCTATCTCAGGGGACCTGGACTATATCTAGGTTTGGGGACTTTATTGGGGAGTGGAACACCTGGAATGGAATTAGAGAATATATGAAAGGAAAGGTCTCACCTGAGTGATGAACTGAAGGGTTGTCATTCCACACCTGAAGTTTCTGGTCACAGTCTGAGACTGGCACTTTTTAACGATGGCCCTTCTTATTGTTACCAGGCCACTCCATCATCCAGGGCCCTAGTCATGGAACCCTTGGATTCCTGCATAGATATGACGGGCCTAGAACTCTAACAGATTCTTCTTTCTACCATCACTGGTCATCTCCATCAGAAACAACATCAAAAACCCTCTTCTGGGCCTCTACAGGACTTTGCCTTCAATGTAGAACAACAGAGGTAGGGACTGTCCCACTCTCTGAGGGGAGGCTGGGTCAACAATTCTCTGCTACTCAAGGAAGATGGGTCTTGGAATGAGTATAGCATAAAATGTTTCTAACTATGACCGTGGAATGTGAGTTCAGACCTGCTGGGATACAGAGGTTGCACAGGCTCCTGTGTTAAGTATGGATAGACATGGGCCCTAGGTTTAAATGGGGTTTAAAGCTAATGGTATTTATATACTTGTCCCATATTTGGGAGCTACTCTCTGCCCTGATCCAGCTTTCTTTCTTTTTTTTTTTTTAAATTTATTTCTTTATTGGGGAATTAATGTTTTACATTCAACAAAATACAATAGTTTTTACATGCATAACATTCCCCAGTTTCCCATTTAACAATACAACCCCCACTATGTCATTTATCATCCTTCATGGACCTGTATTCTCCCCACCCACCCACCCCAGAGTCTTTTACTTTGGTGTGATATGCCAATTACATTTCAAGTTCTACTTGTGTTTTCTTTTCTGATCTTGTTTTTCAACTTCTGTCTGAGAGTGAGATCATCCCATATTCATCCTTCTGTTTCTGACTTATTTCACTCAACATGATTTTTTTCAAGGTCCATCCAAGATCGGCTGAAAACGGTGAAGTCACCATTTTTTACAGCTGAGTAGTATTCCATTGTGTATATATACCACAACTTGCTCAGCCACTCATCTGTGGTTGGACACCTGGGTTGCTTCCAGGTTTTGGCTATTACAAATTGTGCTGCCAAGAACATATGTGTACACAGATCTTTTTGGATGGATGTGTTTCCTTAGGATATATCCCCAGGAGAGGAATTGCAGGGTCATAGGGTAGGTCCATTTCTAGCCTTCTGAGAGATCAATCAATGTGATCCACCACATCAACAAAAGCAAGACCAAAAACCACATGGTCATATCAATAGATGCAGAGAAAGCCTTTGACAAAATACAACATCCCTTTATGATCAAAACACTACAAAAAATGGGAATAGATGGAAAATTCCTGAAGATAGTGGAGTCTATATATAGCAAACCTACAGCCAACATCATACTCAATGGTGAAAAACTGGAAGCATTTCCACTCAGATCAGGTACTAGACAGGGCTGCCCACTATCACCATTACTATTCGACACAGTGTTGGAAGTTCTTTCCATAGCAATCAGGCAGGAGCAAGGAATTAAAGGGATACAGACTGGAAGAGAAGAAGTCAAACTCTCCTTATTTGCAGATGACATGATAGTATACATGGAAAAACCCAAGGAATCCAGCAAGAAGCTTTTGGAAATCATCAGGCAATATAGTAATGTGTCAGGCTACAAAATTAACATTCAAAAGTCAGTGGCATTCCTCTATGCAAACACTAAGTTAGAAGAAACTGAAATCCAGAAATCAATTCCTTTTACTATAGCAACAGAAACAATAAAATATCTAGGAGTAAACCTAATCAAAGAAGTGAAAGACTTTTATACTGAAAATTATGAGTCACTACTCAAAGAAATTGAAAAAGACACAAAGAAGTGGAAAGATATTCCATGTTCATGGGTTGGAAGAATTAACATCATCAAAATGAATATACTACCCAGAGCCATCTACAAATTTAATGCTATCCCCATCAAGATCCCAAGCACATTTTTTAGGAGAATAGAACAAATGCTACAAATGTTTATCTGGAACCAGAAAAGACCTAGAATTGCCAAAACAATCTTGAGAAAAAAACAGAACCGGAGGCATCACACTCCCAGATCTCAAACTATATTATAGGGCAGCTGTCATCAAAACTGCTTGGTACTGGAACATGAATAGACACACTGACCAGTGGAATAGAATTGAGAGCCCAGAAATGAGGCCCCACACCTATGGACATCTAATCTTTGACAAAGGGGCCCAGACTATTACATGGGGAAAGCAGAGTCTCTTCAACAAATGGTGTTGGAAACAATGGGTTGAAACATGCAGAAGAATGAAACTGAATCACTGTATTTCACCAAATACAAAAGTAAATTCCAAGTGGATCAAGGACTTGGATGTTAGACCACAAACTATCAAATACTTAGAGGAAAATATTGGCAGAACTCTTTTCCACATAAATTTTAAAGACATTTTCAATGAAACGAATCCAATTACAAAGAAGACTAAGGCAAGTATAAACCTATGGGACTACATCAAATTAAAAAGCTTCTTCACAGCAAAAGAAACCACTACCCAAACCAAGAGACCCCTCACAGAATGGGAGAAGATCTTTACATGCCATACATCAGATAAGAGTTTAATAACCAACATATATAAAGAGCTTGCCAGACTCAACAACAAGACAACAAATAACCCCATCCAAAAATGGGGGGAGGACTTGGACAGAATATTCACCACAGAAGAGATCCAAAAGGCCGAGAAACACATGAAAAAATGTTCCAAGTCTCTGATTGTCAGAGAAATGCAAATCAAGACAACAATGAGATATCACTTCACCCCTGTGAGAATGTCATACATCAGAAAAGGTAACAGCAGCAAATGCTGGAGAGGGTGTGGGGTCAAAGGAACCCTCCTACACTGCTGGTGGGAATGCAAATTGGTCCAACCTCTGTGGAGAATAGTCTGGAGAACTCTCAGAAGGCTAGAAATGGACCTACCCTATGACCCTGCAATTCATCTCCTGGGGATATATTCTAAGGAACCCAACAAACCCATCGAAAAAGATCTGTGTACACATATGTTCTTGGCAGCACAATTTGTAATAGCCAAAACCTGGAAGCAACCCAGCTGATGAGTGGCTGAGCAAGTTGTGGTATATATACACAATGGAATACTACTCAGCTGTAAAAAATGGTGACTTCACCGTTTTCAGCTAATCTTGGATGGACCTTGAAACATTCATGTTATGTGAAATAAGTCAGAAACAGAAGGATGAATATGGGATGATCTCACTCTCAGGCAGAAGTTGAAAAACAAGATCAGAAAAGAAAACACAAGTAGAACCTGAAATGTAATTGGCATATTGCACCGAAGTAAAAGACTCTGGGGTGGGTGGGTGGGTGGGGAGAATACAGGTCCATGAAGGATGATAAATGACATAGTGGGGGTTGTATTGTTAAATGGGAATCTGGGGAATGTTATGCATGTACAAACTATTGTATTTACTGTTGAATGTAAAACATTAATTCCCCAATAAAGAAATAAATTTAAAGAAAGATAGATTTGAGTTTTCTCTGAAAATAATTTAAAGTCAATTATAAATATAATAATCAAGGTCATCAGGCTTTTGTGTGCGAGAATGGCTTTTGTTCTGATCAGTAGGTTAAAGAAAACCCTTGGGAATAGCTTGATGGAGTTTCTCAGAAAGTATCTCAGACTCTTGCCAAGAGTTAAGGGTTTGCTTATCTCAGTGCTTTACGGGATTTTCCCATCCGGCAAGTTTCATCCAACATTGGTTACACTCTACTGACAAACATGTGAATGAGGCATATAGGTCAGAAAAATGAGATTGGCCAGTTTGCATAACTATGTCCAATTCTTCTGAAAGCCCATAAGGGTCATCAATTGTCTTAAACTCTGTAACTTGCCATCTGGCCATAGTCCAAGGGACATAATATGTCTGAGGTTTGGTTATTTAGAAAGCTTGATTTAAAAAAGGCAGTTCAGAAGAAGAGGGATCAGAGAGAGTTGTAGGAGTAAAGGGAAGTTCAATGGGACAATCAGAATGGAGAAGCTGAGAGTATGGAGGATGGTTGTGAAAGGAAAAAGAAGGTGCCTCCAGAGGCAATACCTGCATACATGAATGATCTCATTATTTTGGTGTCATAGAACATGGAAGAGGGAGAAAGAGGGTCTTTAAAGATGTTTCATCTTTCCTTAATGGTTCACCTCAATACATAATTTTTTTCTCCCAAAGAGTCAAATTGAAGCTCTGGGTAACATTTGGAGGCCTCTGTCTACAAAAAAAAATATATCCCAGACTTGATGGTTGATCACCTAGTAGAGAACACATATTACCATGTATGAGGGCCTGGGTTCAAGTCCACAGTCCCCACCTGGAGGGGTAAGCTTTGCAAGAGATAATGAAATGCTTCAGATGTCTCTCTGTTTCTTTCTTTCTCTTTCTTTCTTTCTTTCTTTCTTTTCTTTCTTTCTTTCTTTCTTTCCCTTCCTTTCTCTCTCTCTCTCTCTTTTTCTTTCTTTCTTTTTTTTTTTTTGTCTCCAGGGTTATTGCTGGGGCTCAGTGCCTGCACCATGAATCCACTGCTCCTGGAGGCCATTTTTTCCCCTTGTATTGCCCTTGTTGTGGTTATTATTGTTATTGTTGATGTCGTTCATTGTTGGATAGGACAGAGAGAAGTAGAGAGAGGAGGGGAAGACAGAGAGGGGGAGAGAAAGATAGACACCTGCAAACCTGCTTCACCGCCTATGAAGTTACTCCCCTGCAGGTGGGGAGTCAGGGGCTCCAACAGGGATCCCTACGCCAGTCCCTGCTCTTTGTGCCACATGTGCTCAATCCGCTGCACCACCACCTGACCCCCTCTCCCTTTCTTTCTTTCCCTCTCTATCTCTCTTTATCTCTTACCCTTAGCATAAAGAAAGGGGAAAAATAGCCGCTGGAAATTGTGGCATTGTGGAGGCATGCATGTAGCTCCTGGTGACAAAAAATATTTTTCCATTCAGTTTTAATAACTTCTTTTAAATCTCATATATATATGTATATATCACATTTTAAAATATATATATATATTCACAATAAAATATATATAATTTTTTTCTTCCAGCGTTATAGCTAAGGCTTGGTGCCTCCACTACTAATTCACTCACTACTCCTGGAGGCCATTTTCTCCACTTTGTTATTGTTATTGTTGTTATTGGATAAGACAGAGAGAAATCGAGGCAGTGGGGAAGACAGAGAGGGGGAGAGAAAGATAACAGACCTGCTTCACTGTCTGTGAAGTGACTCCCCTGTAGCTGTGGAGCTGGGGGCTCCAACCGGGATTCTTACACTGGTCCTTGCACTTCACGCCATATGAGCTTAACTCAGTATGCTACTGCCCGGCCCCCTACTTATTTATTTTTAATGAGAGAGATACAGAGAGAAAGCTACACACACATACACACACACACACACACACACACACAGACACACACAGAGAGTCTCTGACTTATGGTGGAAATTGAACCTAGGACCTCATAGCTTCAGGCATGAAAGTCTTTAGCAGAGCCACTATACTGTCTTCCCAAGCCTAGTGTTGGTCATTTTAGAGTCATGACTGCTCAGGTATTTGCTGTTTGGTAGCTCTGTTGCATGAGCCTGTACAATTAAAAAAATGGTTCTCTAGGTGAAGAATGCAGTCACTATGAAGGGGGGGGGGGGGGAGACTACATTTCCCTGAGTTCCTTGTTCCAAGCACAAAGAAAAGGCAAAAGTTGGGGGTCTGGTGGTTGTGTATTAGGTTAAGTGCACATAGTACAAAGCGCACAAGGACCTGCTCAAGCTTCTGATTCCCCACCTGCAGAAGGGGTGTGTGTGTGTCATTTCACAAGTGGTGAGGGAGGTCCAAAGGTGTCTTTCTCTCCCCTTCTCATATCTTCCCCTCCACTTTCAACTTTTCTCTGTCTTATTCAATAAAATGGAAAAAAAGGCTATTAGGGTCAGTGGATTTGTGATGCTGGCACTGAGCCCCAACAATAACCATGGAGGCAAAAAAAAAAGAAAGAAAAAAGAAAAGAAAAAGAAAGAAAGAAAGAAAAAGAAAAAAGAAAGAAAAGGCAAAAGTATACCAAACAAGAATAGGATAAAAAAGGAACCTGGGTTCTGTCCTTGGATGTGGGACCATAAAAGTTGCAGATGGTCACAGGCCATGGACTTTCTTTTGGGTCTGCTCCCCAATGTCTCTGATTTCCAACAATAAAATTCCATTTTTAGTTGCTATGATTGTTAGTTTTATTGTTCCCATGATCATATCTATGATGGAGAGTGGGTGAGAGCCCTTGATTAAGTTGGGGGACCTGGAGTTTCTCCAGTAGCATGGCTGTCCAATTCATTTTGTTGTTGTGGTTATCTTCAAGGATTCACTGTTCATGGACAACTTTTTCAGATAGAGACAGAGGCAGCTAATTAGAGAAAGAAAGATACCACTACACCAACGTTTCCTTCAGTGCCATGGGTGTGGAGTTTGAATCTGGATGGCACACTTGACATGGCAGCACATTATCTAGGTGAACTATTTTGCTGGGGGCCCAATTCAGTTTTAAGAAAAGTCAGTTTGGGAGAAGTGAAAAGTTGTTCTGAATTATCTTTGGTTTATTTGGTTCACTTAGAAACATTCATAAGACCATTACCTAGGGCCCTAGTCAGGGAGTCCTGGGATTCCCACACAGACATGATGGGCCTAGACCTCTAACAGATTCCTCTCACCACTGTCACTGGTCATCTCCATCAGGAACAACATAAAATGGACCCCTTTGTGGGCCTCTATTGGATCTGGACTTCAATGTGGATCAACAGTGGTAGGGAATGTTCCATTTTCCAAAGGGAGGTTGGATAGCATACTCTGCCTATCATCTGAGAATGATGGGTCCTGAAATTGGCACAGCCTGTAATGTTCCTAACCATAATCATGGAATGTGAACTCAGACTTACAGGGATGCAGAGGTTACATAGGTCCCTGTGCTGAACATGGGCCCCAGATCAGATTGATGGGGTTTACAGTTAATAATACTTACATACTTTTCCCATATTTGGGAGCTACTCTCTTCCCTGATCCAGCTTTCTGGTCCTTTTTCAACTATGACACCATCCCCCCAGGCAATAGCTTAGGTAACGGCATATTAGATGTCAGGTGCAGGCAAAAACTAGTTGGGTCATGGGCCCCTTGGAATATACCTAAAATAGACCTACTAGCTTTTTCCAAAATGGAGACCCCAAATCTTCATCTGTAATATTCTTGCCTTCAGGTTCATGATTAGTCACCACTTTGTTCTGCTTTATATCTCAACTCTTTTTCAGCCACCAGGTTCCAGATATATAATAATACCATAATGCCAACTGGACTTCCCAGGGCAGATGACCCCACCATATGTGTCCTGGAGCCCCACCTCCCCAGATCCCTGCCCCACTAGGGAAAGAGAGACAGGCTGGGAGTATGGATCAACCTGCCAATGTCCATGTCCAGTGGGGAAGCAATTACAGAAGCCAGATCTTCCACCTTCTGCATCCCACAATGATCCTGGGTCCATACTCCCAGAGGGTTAAAGAATAGGAAAGCTATCAGGGGAGGGAATGGAATATAGAGTTCCGGTGGTGGGAACTGTGTGGAATTTTACCTCTTTTACCCTATGGTCTTGTCAATGTTTCCATTTTATAAATAAAAACTTTTTTTAAAAAGGGAAATATTCATAAAAGGCTGGAAAAATAGCTCACTTTGATAGTGCACTGCTTTGCCATATATGTGATCTAGATTTGAGCCTGGACTGTTGCATTGAAAGAAGCTTCAGTACTGGTCTCTTTTACTCTGTCAAAAAAAAAATTGCATAAGAAGGGACCATGGTTCTATACATTAAAGTACAAGGAGCCTTGAAACACTTAGATAAGTGGGGTTCTTTTTTTTTGTTATTAGTGTCAGGAATTCCTCTTTATGAAAACCATCCCCCAAAAGAAATTGGGTCAAAGGCCACTTAAGTCATCACCAAACAGCTCTATTTCCAGTGGAGACAACTTGTATTCAAGCAGGCTGATGCTAATCCAGGGGCTCAGACAGACACCAGCCTAGGTAGCTGTGGCCAGCACAGCTCCTGCCATGAGGAGGCCACCCTCAGAGGGTCATGTCAAAGGATCCAGTGAAGGGTGGTCTGACTTCCAGAATATAATGGGATTAGGTACCATGGGAACACCCAGGGAGGATGAGGTCTTCACTACAGAAAGTGGGAAGTTCTAGAATACGCCTCTGGAGACTCAATACCAAGTAGAGAAGCTCTAGATCCAGGCTTCAGAGTTGGAGAGAAAGCAATGGCCAAGGACTTCATGGGCACCAGCACCTGCTTCATTCCTGGTTTTAGAGTTGTTGGGGTTCTTCTCTTGGATCCACACAGGCCACCAAGCATATTGACCTCAAACAAGAAGCAATGTTATTTCACCCCCGAAATGAGTTTCTTTGGAAATAACAACAAAAAGTTCACTGATAAGGTGCAGTCTCATGGTGAGACACTTTTGCACTTCTCTGGAAGAGGTCATTTCCTTAGTGAGTCTTTGGGGGGTTGGGTACAGAGGATTACCCTGGCTCCTCCTGCTGGAGTAGAGAACCAGTGACCCTGTTCCTTGGAACTGCGAAGACTTCTGGGTCCTTTAATTTGTCTTTTGGGTGTGTGAATGAACTCTCTTCTGCACAGATTTAAAATAGGGCTTCTGTACATTAATTTTCACAAAGTCAAGCTGACAAGGGGTGGCTGTGTGATTGTTCTGTAGTTTACCATGGGCCAGGTCTTTTTCCTAACAGATTCTGACTCTGTGGCCTCTGGGCAGTGGTCCAGGGGGAGACACTCAGAGATTACTTAGAAAGCTAGGAGTCTTTTGCAGAGAGGCATCCACAGCCCTGTATATGTGAGAGCAGACTGACACAGAAGCTTGAGAGCAGCCAGTGGGTGAGGTCATGGTATACACTGCCATTTTCATGGAGCAGGAAGGAGGTTATGTGGTCAGGTTGGAAGGCAGGTGTTAGGCTAAAGCTCAGCTCTTGCTTGAAGAAGCTGTGAGGCTATGGACTATTGGCTCCTTAGATCTGATTCTCAGTATCCTGGTTGGTGTAAGGTGAGTCTTGGGCATAATGCCATGTCTCCTCCATTAGTATACCACCCTTAGAATGATGGGCATTCCATGGTGTCCATAGCAAGGCCTGGAACACTGTAGGAGTTCCACAAACATTGTTGGGAAAATGAAGCTGGTGGACTGAAATGAAATAGATAACTTGATCTTGATGACTTGAGCCCACTCCCTGCTCCTGATTTTGGGGTCTCAAAACTTATCACCGATACTTCCTGGGGGCTGGAACTCTGTGATGACAGAACTCTGGCCCTAGCCCTGACATTCAAGTTGGGGGTGGCTAAGAGAATTGGAGAACCAGGTAAGCGAGGAGGCCATGCAACTGCACATGGAGTGGACTGGAGAGGTCCCTGAGAGGGTGTTAGTTGAGCATGCATTTGGGCAGGTCAAGAGCTTCACCACAACCCATATGGATAAGAGCATTTCTGACAGAAGAGCAGCGAATGTGAAAGACCCAGAGAAGGGCCACTCCTTTGTTTCCATGTTGGTCAGTGGCATCCCTTACTTTCTCTCAGCCCTGCATCCACTCTCAGCAAACCCTGCAGCTATACCTGATGAATTGCACCATCTAAACCCCTCCACACCCAGAACGGTTGGACCCTGTGCCTTCTTTGCCTCAGTTTCCCTACCTGTCATGCAGGCTGGAGAGATATGCCTTCCTGTCAGAATCTTGTGTCTAGGTTCCCTAAGCTGCTTGAGTGGCTGGGGTAGGGTGGGGGAGTTGCTTGCTCTTTCCTCCTCTCCCCACTATTTATCCACTTAACTGCCCTGATGACATTGGCCAGGAGGAAAGAGCCTACTGTGGGAGAGTCCTCTTAGCTGCCATTAGTACTCTTAAAAGGCCCTGGGGAGCCAGGGGTCACCAGGTCCCAGCTGTGAGGCCATCAGCAGCCCATTAATGGTTATCTCTCTCCCTCATAGGATCTTCCCCCCTACTTTGTGCTTCCTGGCAAGGTATCTGGACCCTCACACTCAGACCCCCAGCCCCCCAACCCCTCAGGCCTCACAGAACTGGTCTCTGGTTAAAGCCCTGTCAGCCTGCACAGGGCAGCTTGAGAAGTCAAAGGCCCGGAGAGGTGTGAGCCATCCTCTGGCTCAAATTTCCTGACCACTGTCTCAAATCCTGCCCTCTGGCTGTGCAGGGGTGGAGAGGGGGAAGTGGGGAGGCCAGTGAAGTGGCTCCTTCCCAGGATCTGGTGAGCCCTGCAGGGCTGGGTGAGCAGGGAGAGTAGAGAGGAAGGATGGACTTGGATCTACTTGGAGTCTGAGTCACCAGGAACTAGAACCCTCATGAATCTTAGAATTACACTCTCCTAATTAGAGCTAGAATTAGAAGTCTCCAAACGTCTTGGCACTAGGAGCCAGCCGGAAACCAAGGGGAACCTGAGCCCTTCCTGATGACCTCAACCCCGGGGCCAGCACCTCCCCACACTCAGTCTTCTCATCTCAACTGCTCCTGAACCTAGTCTCTCCCTCCCCTCTGCCAGCCCCAAGTGTATTTGTTGCAGTGTAGGGCCAGCTGCATCCTCTGTCCCCCTTGGTGTGAGGTGATTCACCTCTCCCAACCCTAGCACCTCACCAGGTTCCCCCATTTTTTAAAAATTTATTTATTTATTTATTTATTTTCCTTTTTGTTGCCCTTGTTGTTTAACATTGTTGTGGTTATTAATGTCGTTGTTGTTGGATAGGACAGAGAGAAATGGAGAGAGGAGGGGAAGACAGAGAGGAGGAGAGAAAGACCTGCAGACCTGCTTCACCGCTTGTGCCCGACTCCCAGGTTCCCCCATTTATTCCTTAAGAAGATTGATGGTCATTGCTCCCTGACTTTGAGATGAGGATGCCGGGATTCAGGGTGGGTCTGCCCCTTTGTGAGGGGCCAGAAGCTGCCTCTCTGGCCCTTGTGGGCCAGCCATGAGAAAGGGGCTCTGGGGCAGAGTGCCAAGCTCAGTATTTTTAGTAGCTGCTGGCCCTGCCTGCGAATGGAGAGGAATCAAAGCCTGTCTTCACAGGAGGAAGAGTGTAAAGTGATGTCTTAATTGAGATCCTCGAGGAGAAAAACTGTTACAAGTGCTCAATTATTTTATAATGAGCTCACTGATTCCCACAGCAGAGAGCCACAAACATTTACAGAGTGTGTGTCTGTGTGTGGGGCTCTGTAGGGGGTGGAAAGTGGGGTTCCTCTTTGTTCTGCTACCTGGGAGCTGCTGGTCTGTATCAACAAGGTCTTCCTGCCACAGCATCCACTCCTTGAGGGGCCACTTGTGGGATTTTTTTCTTTCTTTTATTTACTAGTAATTTAATAGTGATCAACAAGATTGTGGGATAAGAGGGATACAATTCCGTACAATTCCCACCACCAGAGTTCCACATCCCATCCCCTCCATTGGAAGTTTTCCTATTCTTTATCCCTCTGGGAGCATGGACCAAAGATTTTTATGGGCTGCAGAAGGTCTGGCTTCATTAATTCTGTAATTGTTTCTCCGCTGCACATGGGCATTGAAAAGTTGATCCATATTCCCAGCCTGTTTCTCTCTTTCCTTGGTGGGGTAGGGCTCTGGGGAGTTGAGGTCCCAGGACTCACTGGTGAGTTCTTTTGTCCAAGGAAGTCAGCTTGGCATCATGGTAGCAAGTGGTGACTGAAAAGCATTAAGATATAAAGCAGAACAAATTGTTTAATAATCAGGAACTCAAAAGGTAAGAATATAGCAGATTTGATGTCTTCATGCTGGAAGAAGCTACGAAGTCTATTTTAGGTATATTCCAAGGGGCCTGTGACTTTACTAATTTTTGCCTTAGCCAAATAGCTAGCACGCAGGTGCGCTAAAAATATCATCTGAGAAGATGGTTTCAGAGTTGGAAGTAAGACTAGAAAGCTGGATCAGAGTTCTCCAGACTGTTCTCCACAGAGGTTGGACCAATTTGCATTCCCACCAGCAGTGTAGGAGGGTTCCTTTGACCCCACACCCTCTCCAGCATTTGCTGCTGTTACCTTTTCTGATGTATGACATTGTCACAGGAGTGAAGTGATATCTCATTGTTGTCTTGATTGCATTTCTCTGACAATCAGAGACTTGGAACATTTTTTCATGTGTTTCTCGGCCTTTTGGATCTCTTCTGTGGTGAATATTCTGTCCAAGTCCTCCCCCCATTTTTGGATGGGGTTATTTGTTGTCTTGTTGTTGAGTCTGGCAAGCTCTTTATATATGTTGGTTATTAAACTCTTATCTGATGTATGGCATGTAAAGATCTTCTCCCATTCTGTGAGGGGTCTCTTGGTTTGGGTAGTGGTTTCTTTTGCTGTGAAGAAGCTTTTTAATTTGATGTAGTCCCATAGGTTTATACTTGCCTTAGTCTTCTTTGTAATTGGATTCGTTTCATTGAAAATGTCTTTAAAATTTATGTGGAAAAGAGTTCTGCCAATATTTTCCTCTAAGTATTTGATAGTTTGTGGTCTAACATCCAAGTCCTTGATCCACTTGGAATTTACTTTTGTATTTGGTGAAATACAGTGATTCAGTTTCATTCTTCTGCATGTTTCAACCCATTGTTTCCAACACCATTTGTTGAAGAGACTCTGCTTTCCCCATGTAATAGTCTGGGCCCCTTTGTCAAAGATTAGATGTCCATAGGTGTGGGGCCTCATTTCTGGGCTCTCAATTCTATTCCACTGGTCAGTGTGTCTATTCATGTTCCAGTACCAAGCAGTTTTGATGACAGCTGCCCTATAATATAGTTTGAGATCTGGGAGTGTGATGCCTCCGGTTCTGTTTTTTTCTCAAGATTGTTTTGGCAATTCTAGGTCTTTTCTGGTTCTAGATAAACATTTGTAGCATTTTTTCTATTCTCCTAAAAAATGTGCTTGGGATCTGGATGGGGATGGCATTAAATTTGCAGATGGCTCTGGGTAGTATATTCATTTTGATGATGTTAATTCTTCCAACCCATGAACATGGAATATCTTTCCACTTCTTTGTGTCTTTTTCAATTTCTTTGAGTAGTGACTCATAATTTTCAGTATAAAAGTCTTTCACTTCTTTGATTAGGTTTACTCCTAGATATTTTATTGTTTCTGTTGCTATAGTAAAAGGAATTGATTTCTGGATTTCAGTTTCTTCTAACTTAGTGTTTGCATAGAGGAATGCCACTGACTTTTGAATGTTAATTTTGTAGCCTGACACATTACTATATTGCCTGATGATTTCCAAAAGCTTCTTGCTGGATTCCTTGGGTTTTTCCATATATACTATCATGTCATCTGCAAATAAGGAGAGTTTGACTTCTTCTCTTCCAGTCTGTATCCTTTTAATCCCTTGCTCCTGCCTGATTGCTATGGCAAGAACTTCCAACACTGTGTCGAATAGTAATGGCGATAGTGGGCAGCCCTGTCTAGTACCTGATCTGAGTGGAAATGCTTCCAGTTTTTCACCATTGAGTATGATGTTGGCTGTAGGTTTGCTATATATAGACTCCACTATCTTCAGGAATTTTCCATCTATTCCCATTTTTTGTGGTTTTTTGATCATAAAGGGATGTTGTATTTTGTCAAAGGCTTTCTCTGCATCTATTGATATGACCATGTGGTTTTTGGTCTTGCATTTGTTGATGTGGTGGATCACATTGATTGATTTACGTATATTAAGCCAACCTTGCATGCCTGGGATAAACTCCACTTGGTCATCATGAACAATCTTTTTGATATACTGCTGTATCCGGTTGGCTAGAATTTAGTTCAATATTTTCGCATCTATGTTCATCAGAGATATTAGTCAGTAGTTTTCTTTTTTGGTTGTGTCCCTGTCTGCTTTTGGTATCAGGGTGATGTTGGCTTCATAGAAGCTGGCAGGGAGTATTCCAGT
This sequence comes from Erinaceus europaeus, assembly GCF_950295315.1. Lineage (NCBI taxonomy): Eukaryota > Metazoa > Chordata > Mammalia > Eulipotyphla > Erinaceidae > Erinaceus > Erinaceus europaeus. Next base: position 41,622,563 of record NC_080173.1, on the reverse strand, counting down.
GTCTTCAATCTTCTAGAAGACTTTTAAAAGTAGAGGTATTAGTGCTTCTTTGAAGGTTTTGTAGAATTCATTTGTAAAACCATCTGGTCCAGGACTTTTATTTTTGGGAAGATTTTTGATAACTGTTTCAATTTCATTAGCTGTGATGGGCCTGTTCATGTTATCCACTTCCTCTTTACTTCGTTTTGGAAGTTGGTAGGTATCTAGGAAATCGTCCATTTCTTCCAGGTTCTCTAGCTTGGTGGCATATAGTTGTTCATAGAAGCCTCATATGATATGTTGAATTTCTGCGGTGTCTGTTGCGATATCTCCTCTTTCATTTACTATCCGATTTATTTGGGTCTTCTCCCTTTTTTGTTTTGTGAGTCTGGCTAAAGGTTTGTCCATTTTGTTTACTCTTTCGAAGAACCAACATTTACTTTCATTGATCTTTTGTATGGTTTTCTTATTCTCAATGTTATTGATTTCTGCCCTAACTTTAGTGATTTCTGTCCTTCTGGTTGCTTTAGGGTTCCTTTGTTCTTCTTCTAGGTCTTTAAGATGTGCAATCAGGCTGTTTATTTGTGCTTTTTCTTGTTTCCTAATGTGTGCTTATATAGCTATGAACTTCCCTCTCAGTACTGCCTTAGCTGTGTCCCAAATATTTTGATAGCTTGTGTCTTCATTTTCATTGAAGTCTCGAAACATTTTGATTTCTTCCTTGATTTCCTCTTTGACCCAGAGTTTGTTAAGAAGTGTACTGTTGAGCTTCCTCATTTTGGGACTATTACTAATCTTTTGTTGATTGTTAAGTTTAGTTTAATTCCACTGTGGTCTGAGAAGATGCCTGGGATGATTTCAATGCTCTTGAATTGGCTGATGCTGTCTTTGTGGCCTTCTATCCTTGAGAATGACCCATGTGGATTTGAGTAAAATGTGTATTCCAGTTTCTTGGGATGAATGACTCTGAAAATGTCCAATAGTTCTAGTTTATCTATCTCTTCATTTAGCTCCCTTATGTCTTTACTGATTTTCTTCCTGGACGATCTGTCAAGTTGAGATAGTGGGGTGTTGAAGTCCCCTACTATAATTGTGTTGCTGTTAATATATTGCTGTAGCTCTTTCAGTAGAAGTTTGATGTACTTAGATGGCTTATCATTGGGTGCATAGATTTTAATAATTGGTAAGTCCTCTTGATTGACTGATCCTCAGAGCATTAAGTAGTGTCCATTCCTATCTTTTTTAATCTTATCTATTTTAAAGTCTATCATGTCAGATATGAGAATAGCTGCTCCTGCCCTTTTTTGTGGGCCATTGGCTTGTATGATAGTTTTCCATCCTTTCACTTTACGTCTGTGTTTGTCTTGTTGAGTTAGGTGGGTTTCCTGTAGACAGCATATTGTTGGGTTGCGTTTTCTGATTCATCTTCCTACTCTGTGTCTTTTAATAGGTGAATTCAGGCCATTGACATTTATTGATATCAAAGATTGAAGACATTTTAACGCCATTCTTGTAGAGTTTTAGAGTGTTTTGATATGTGTCCTATTTGTGGTGATCTAATTGTTTATAGGAGACCTTTCAGAACTTCTTTCAGGGCAGGCTTGGTGATACTTGATTCCTTCAACTGTTGCTTGTCTGAGAAGGTTTTGATGCCTGCATCTAGTCTGAATGACAGTCTAGCAGGATATAGTATTCTTGGTTGAAAGCCTTTCTCATTGAGCACTCGATAGATATCTTGTCATTCTCTTCTGGCCCGTAGTGTTTGTATGGAGAAGTCCACTGCTAATCTTTTTTTTTTTAATTTTTTTTTTTTTACATGTGCTGCTGGGGATTGAACTCAGGACCTCATGCTTGAGAGTCCTATGCTTTATCCGTTTTTTTAATTTTTTATTTAAGAAAGGATTAATGAACAAAAAATAAGGTAGGAGGGGTACAACTCCACACAATTCCCACCACCCAATCTCCATAACCCACCCCCTCCCATGATAGCTTTCCCATTCTCTAGCCCTCTGGGAGCATGGACCCAGGGTCGTTGAGGGTTGCAGAAGGTAGAAGGTCTGGCTTCTGTAATTGCTTCCCCACTGAACATGGGCGTTGACTGGTCGGTCCATACTCCCAGTCTGCCTCTCTCTTTCCCTAGTAAGGTGTGTCTCTGGGGAAGCTGAGCTCCAGGACACATTGGTGGGGTCTTCAATCCAGAGAAGCCTGGCCAGCATCCTGGTGTCATCTGGAACCTGGTGATTGAAAAGAGAGTTAACATACGAAGCCAAACAATTTGTTGAGCAATCATGGATCTCAAGCTTGGAATAGTGGAGAGGAAGTGTTAGGAAGGTACTCACTGCAAACTCTAGTGTACTTCTGCTTTCAGGTATATATTTTGCAGTAGTTTGTGGATACGTGTGAACATAAGCTCTCTCTCACAGAAACTGGTGTATATCTAGGTTATGGGACTTTGTTAGAAAGTGAACCACCTGAGATGAAATTAGAGTGTACTATAAAAGGAAAGGTCTCACCTGAGTAATGAAGCTGAAGGGTTGTCATTCCACACGTGAAGTCTTTGGACACAGTCTGAAATAAAGCATGCTGAGGTGGCAATCATTGCGTTGGTTAGGTTGTGATCGGCGGATGTAATATTATTTGGTTTGACTTGGGAGATGCATACGGGAAAGTGGGCCCTATCCAAGGGTTCCAGGACTGGGGGAAGTAGGGGCTCTATAGTGGAGATGTGAGGTTCCTGCTGTCTTAGGGTTCAAAAAGACAATGGATAGTTAATGTTATCATCACATTATTTGGTAATTGGGTTAACTTTGAAAAGTCCTTTTGTTATGGTTTGCTGTACAGTATCTAGTATCTTGTATATAGCTGTGCTATTGGATGCTTCTAATCTACTTGGTCTAGGCTTTTGAGAGAGTTCGCATTTCAAATACACAGCCTATATATTAAAAAGATTCAGTTTGTATTTTGAGAAACTTTGAGACATACAACTGATTTTCCCGCCTCTCATATTAATTAACTACTGATTTATATTTCTACATTTTGCTAGGAGTGTACATAAACACCATTCCCACCACCAAAAGACAGTGACCCATCCCTCGACCCACTCCCACCCCCCACTGGCCCAGAAAGCTCCATGTCTATCCCTCAACACAGGGTTTTTACTTTGGTGCCCTACTTACAATTTGGTCAGGTCCTGCTTTTAGTTTCCCTTTCAGATCTTCTTCCTCAACCTCTGTTGATAAGTGGGATCATCCCATACTCATCTTTATCTTTCTGACTTAGTTCACTTAACATAATTCCTTCTAGCTCTGTCCAAGATGGGTCAGAGAAGGTGGGTTCATTGTTCTTGATAGCTGCATAGTATTCCATTTTGTATGTATACCACAGCTTTCTCAGCCACTCATCTGTTGTTGGGCACCTGGGTTGCTTCCAGGTTTTAGCTATTATGGATTGTGCTGCTATGAACATAGGAGTACACACCTCTTTTTGGTAGGGTGTTATGGAGTCCTTGGGGTATAACCCCAGGAGAGGAATTACTGGATCATATGGAAAGTCCATGTCTAGCCTTCTGAGAGTTTTCCAGACTGCTCTCCACAGAGACTGGACCAATTTACATTCCCACCAGCAATGTAAAAGGGTTCCTCTGTGCCCACATCCTCTCCAGCATTTGTTGCTGCTGTCCTTTTTGATGTATGCCATTCTTACAGGAGTGAGGTGATATCTTAGTGTTGTCTTAATTTGCATTTCTCTGACAATCAGTGACCTAGAGCAGTTTTTCATATGTTTGTTAGCCTTTTGGATCTCCTCTGAGGTGAATGTTTTGTTCATATCCTCTGCCCATTTTTGGATGGGGTCATTTGCTTTTTTGCGGCTAAGTTTGCTGAGCTCTTTATATATTTTGGTGATTAGTTTCTTGTCTGATGTCTGGCATGTGAAGATCTTCTCCCATTCTGTGAGGGGTCTCTCTGTTTAATAGTTTCTTTGGATGTGCAGAAGCTTTTCAATTTGATGTAGTCCCATTGGTTTGTTTCTGCTTTGGTCTTCCTTGCAATTCGGTTTGATTCATCAAAGATGTCCTTGAGGTGTATGTGGGAAAGTGTTTTACCAATGTTTTCCTGTAAGTATTTGATTGTTTCTGGTCTGACATCTAGGTCTTTGATCCATTTGCAGTTGATTTTTGTTTCTGGTGAGATAAAGTGGTTCAATTTCATTCTTCTGCATGTTTCAACCCAGTTTTCCCAGCACCATTTATTGAAGAGAGCCTCCTTTTTGCCTTTAATCCTTTGGGCCCCCTTATCAAAGATTAGATGCCCATAGGGGTTGGGATTTACTTCTGGGCTTTCAGTTCTGTTCCACTGGTCTGTGTGCCTATTTTTGTTCCAGTACCATGCTGTTTTGATGATGATGACTTTATAATATAGTTTAAGGTCTGGGAGTGTGATGCCTCCATTTCTGTTTCTTTTCCTCAACATGGTTTTGGCAATTCTAGGTGTTTTCAGGTTCCAGATAAATGATTATAGTGTTTGTTCTATTCTCTTAAAGAAGCTTGGTGGAACTTTGATGGGTATTGCATTAAATTTGTATATGGCTCTGGGGAGAATATTCATTTTGATGATATTTATTCTTCCAATCCATGAGCATGGGATATCTTTCCATTTCTTGGAATCAGTTTCTATTTCCTTGAGTAGCGACTCATAGTTTTCAGCATACAATTCTTTCACTTCTTTGGTCAACTTTATTCCTAGGTATTTGATTGATTTTGCTGAAACAGTAAATGGGAGTGATTTCTGGATGTCTTCTTCAGATTTAGTGTTTGCATAAAGAAATGCCACTGATTTTTGTACATTGATTTTGTAGCCTGATACCTTGCTATATTGCCTAATAACTTCCAGTAATTTTCTACTGGATTCTTTAGGTCTTTCTATGTATACTATCATATCATCTGCAAATAGTGAGAGCCTGAAGTCTTCCCTTCCAATCTGTATTCCTTTGATTTCTTTCTCTTGCCTGATTGCTATGGCAAGAACTTCCAATACTATGTTAAAGAGTAACGGTGAAGTGGACAGCCCTGTCTAGTCCCCGATCTGAGGGGGAATGCTTTCAGCTTCTGTCCATTGAGTATGATTTGCTATATATAGCAAACCTGGCTGTAGGTTTGCTATATATAGACTCCACTGTCTTGAGGAATTTCCCATCTATTCCCATTTTTTGTAGAGTTTTGAGCATGAATGGGTGTTGGATTTTGTCAAAGGCTTTCTCTGCATCTATTGAGATAATCATGTGGTTTTTGGCTTTGCTTTTATTGATGTGGTGAATGACATTGATTGACTTACAGATGTCTTGCATTCCTGGGATGAATCCCATTTGGTCGTAATGAACAATCTTTTTGATATGTTGCTGTATCTGGTTGGCCAAGATCTTGTTTAATATTTTGGCATCTATGTTCATCAGAGATGTTTGTCTGTAGTTTTCCTTTTTTGTTCAGTCCCTATCAGCTTTTGGTATCAGGGTGATGTTGGCTTCATAGAAGGTGGAAGGGAGTATTCCTGTTTCTTCAATCTTATGGAATAGCTTAAGAAGTATGGGTACTAACTGTTTCCTGAAAGTTTTGTAGAATTCATTTGTGAAGCCATCTGGTCCAGGACTTTTGTTGTTGGGGAGATTCTTAATAACGGTTTCAATTTCTTTGTCTGTGATTGGTGCATTTAGATTTTGTAGTTCTTCTTGGTTCAGTTTTGGAAGTGCATAGGTTTCTAGGAATTGTTCCATTTCTTCCAGATTCTCTAGCTTGGTGGCGTATCTGGTTTTTTTTTTTTTTTTTTTTTTTTTTGGCAATTTCATGTGAATCAGATCTCTAGATTTCACATGTAAGTGAAAACAGCTGGTAGTTGTTTTTCATCTCTTATTTCACTAAGCATAATCACCTACAATTCCATCCATTTTGTTTCAGAGGATGCAATATCATATTTTTTGCTTGCAGAGTAGTATTCCATAGAATATATACCCATACTTCTTTAGCCACTCATCTGTTGATGGGCATTTAAGCTGCTTCCACTCTTTGGCTATTGTGAATAAAGCTGCTATGAACATGGGAGTGCATATGTCTCACTGAATTAGTGTTTGTCCATTGAATAAATGTGTAAGAGTGGTATCACTGGATCAAAAAGTAATTTAATTTTTGTTTAAGGACTGTCCATACAGTCTTCCAAAGGGGCTGTACCAGTTTGCATACTCACCAGCAATGTAACCTTTTACTCCACAACCTCTCCAACACTTGCCATTTCCTGGTTTGTTGATGTAAGTTATTCTCATGTGTTCTAAGTCATTCTGATGGTATCTCAGTGCAGTTTTTTTTTTTTTTTTTTGCCTCTAGGGTTATGGCAGGGGGTGCTTAGTGCCTACACTATGAATCTACTGCTCCTGTGGCCATTTTCACTTTATTTTATTTTTTTGATAGGACAGAGAGAAATTTAGAGGGGAGGGAAAGATAGAGAGGAAGAGAGAAAGATAGACACTTAGACCTGCTTCACCACTTGTGAAGCGACTCCCCTACAGGTGGGGAGCCAGGGGCTCCAACCTGGATCCTTGCACTTTCTACTATGCGTGCTTAACCCAGTGTGCCACCGCCTGGCCCCTGCAGTTTTAATGCAGTTTGCATTACTAGTTGAGTTTTAATAACACCATCAGTGTGTTCAATGAAACCAGACAACTGATCTCATTGGTAAGCACAATGAAAATCTTGCAAAATAGGCTAAGTGACACAAACTTAGAACACCTACCAAATGAAATGGGTTCTGTAATCACTATAAATTTCAATAGGAATTCACAGGGTCAGATATTTATTTTTCTTTATTATTTTTTTTTTTTATTTATAAAAAAGAAACACTGGAAAAACCATAGGATAAGAGGGGTACAACTCCACACAATTCCCACCACCAGAACTCTGTATCCCATCCTCTCCCTTGATAGCTTTCCTATTCTTTAACCCTCTGGGAGTATGGACCCAGGGTCGTTGTGGGATGCAGAAGGTGGAAGGTCTGGCTTCTGTAATTGCTTCCCTGCTGAACATGGGCATTGACAGGTTGATCCATACTCCCAGCCTGATTCTCTCTTTCCCTAGTGGGCTGGGGTTCTGGGGAATCGGAGCTCCAGGACACATTGGTAGGGTTGTGTCCAGCAGCAACAAATGTTGGAGAGGCTGTGGGGAGAAAGGAACCCTTCTGCACTGCTGGTGGGAATGTAAATTGGTCCAGCCTCTGTGGAGAACAGTCTGGAGAACTCTCACAAGGCATGGACCTTCCATATGACCCAGTAATTCCTCTCCTAGGGATATGCTCCAAGGACTCCAGAACACCCAACCAAAAAGATATGTGTACACTTATGTTCATAGCAGCACAATTTGTAATAGCTAAAACCTGAAAGCAACCCAGGTGCCCAACAACAGATGAGTGGCTGAGAAAGCTGTGGTATATATACACAATGGAATACTATGCAGCTATCAAGAACAATGAACCCACTTTCTCTGACCCATCCTGGATGGAGCTAGAAGGAATTATGTTAAGTGAGCTAAGTCTGAAAGATTAAGACAAGTATGGGATGATCCCACTCATAAACAGAAGTTGAGAAAGAAGAACAGAGAGGGAAACTCAAAGCAAGATTTGACTGAATTTGGAGTAGGCCACCAAAGTAAAAACCCTGGTTTGAGGGTGAGGGTGGATATTCAGCTTCATGGGGCGGGGGGTGGGGTGGAGTGGGGGTTGGGGTGGGACACAGTCTTTTGGTGGTGGAAATGGTGTTTATGTACACTCCTATTAATTTGTAGTCATATAAATCATTAATTAATATGAGAGGAGGATAATTGATTGTATGTCTCAAACTTTTTAATGCACAGAGGATTAGATATTTTTCCCCTAAAAGGATTTTGCCCATAGAAGAGGCAGTAGCTTATTGACAAGGGAAGAATTCTGTTCAGTGAAAAATATATACAGAGTATGCTAGACATATATGTCTAGGAATTGTGGTAACTATGTGAAACCCAACTGCTAGGCATTCATGGCCCATTGGGCAATGAAAAATGAACAGGAGCTATGTGAACATGCTTTATTAAGCTATATTTTAAATAGATGGACTATCTAAGTCAAGTGCTTATTATTGCTGTACTATTATTTTTCCCACTGATGGCAATCGTTTTATGATGGTCAGTGGTGAACTATGGTAATATGCTGTTAGGAATGGAAATTTTAGAACCTTTTGTTGGAATGAGTTGCTTCTTGGCCCAAACCAGAAAGTTCATTCTCTTTTTTTCTTTTTCCTCCTCCACCCCCCCACCACCTCTCACTTTCTTTTGCCATGCTAACAATTTATGAATTTTCAATTTCATTTTTCCTTTCTGGGACCAGTCATTGGACTTCTCTTGTTTCATTTGAAGAAATGCCTCTCTCACCATGACAGGGGTTGGTTGCTATTAGTTCCTTTCAAAGCAGCATTCCTCAGGGAAATATCAGTAAGGTGATTTCCTTTATTTCCTAGAGAGTCAATCTTAGAATGCCCTGGAACCTTAATAATAGCTAAAGCAGCAGATGAAGGTATAGCATCTAACAATTCCTGTACTTCTTTTAATTTTGTCTTCTGTGGAAGTAAGGAACCCATAGTATTTTTACAACATTCTAAAATCATGAACTACTCTTAAAACATAACTCCTATTAGCATAAATGCTGATAAATTTGTCCTTGGCCAGGAAGCAGGCCTGCATGAGCAATATAATAATAGAGCTTGTTGGGTTAGGTACCACTTCAATGACATCAAAGGATATTGGTATAGCATAGACAGCACAGTATTTATTACATTTGTCTTTCAAACACCAGCTATTGGAGAACCATGAAATGTCAGCATTACCTAAAGAAGAGTCTTGCATATCAGCACAAGGCATCAGGAGATGATCTGTCAGTGTCAAGTGGTCATGGGGGTCCACTGGTAAGGGAGGAAGGAAGTTAGCAGGGTTCAGGTTATCACAATAAGAGCGGTATTAATTGGGACCAGTTAGCAAAAGGATTTCCTCAATGGAATTAACTTAAAGGGCAACAGCAGCAGGAATAATATGGGTTGTGGGTGGGGAATCACAGGGTCCTGATACTGGTTATCATACTCTGTGGATTGATGGTGATTTCTGTGTTTCTGGGTGAGTGCCTCAAGGACATCTTTTTCATTTCCATATACAAAAAGAAGAAGTGTGGCTATGAAAATAGTTCAGCTGCTTTGGACTTGCTTCAGACTTAAATGTCTGAGGATCCCTGTACGATCCCTGGCACTGCATTTAGCATGATGGTACTCTGACTTCTCTCTCTCCTTTCCCTTGCACCCTCATCTATTCTCTCCCTCCTTCCTTTCTCTCTCTTTGTATATAATGATAAAACAAATCTGAAAAAATGGTAGATTAGGCCTGTGAAAAATGGGGTGCCCATGGACATATACTACTATTATTATTATTATTATTATTTTGTCTCCAGTCACAGGAGCTTGAAGCTGGTACTATGAATCCACCGCTCTTGGTGGCTAATTTTTCCATTTTTTATTCGATAGGACAGAGAGAAATTGAGAAGGGAGGGGGAGACAGAAAGGGAGAGAGAAAGATAGACACCTGCAGACCTGCTTCACCGCTTGTGAAGTATCCTCCACTGCAGATGAGGAGCAGGGGCTTGAAACAGGTCCTTGAGCAGTTCCTTGCATTTGGTATTATGTGCACTTAATCGGGTGTGCCACTATCCAGCTCCTTTTTTTCTTTTATTATTCGAAAAGTTGTGACATCCTATTATTTCTAGAGAACTTTCTAGGGTTATTGTTTTATAATAAAATACTCAGAGATTTTGTCCACATCAGTAGGAGAATTTCTCTAATGGGAGGACAATAGTTGTTTCAGTAGAAACAAGTGAAAAGTATCTACAGAATTGGAGTTGAATTCTGTCAGAGATGGCAAATGAAAGATGCTAAAGGTTCATTTAGTTTGCTGGATTGACTGCTTAAATGTCAATGTCAATGTCCAGAATTATTTCCCCTTTTGTGAAAACCAAGTCTCAGCATGAAAGTTTTCTAAGATGTCTTGACTTAAGTGAACAGGAGTGGAGGAACTAAGAGAAAAAGGGTGGATATCTGTCAAAGGACCTAATCAAAAGGAAATAGTTTCAGAGACAGAAACCTTCTGAAGTTTATTAGAAATCCCCAGTATTTGAACTTTTTTTTAGTACTTGAAGGCAGAGGCCATTTTTATAAAAGTGGAGTTGAGCTTTGAAAATGTGGCTCCAGGGATAGGGAGAGAGAGAGAGCAAAAGAGAGAGAGAGATTCTTAGTCTGGACAGTTGTCTCTCCCAGACCACTCAGAGAGATGATTAGGAATATCCCTGCAGTTCCCAGAAGCCTGTCTTCCTAGAAATATTGTGCTGGAAAGGCTGGTTAGAAAGCTGAAGGTTGAGGATGAGTGGTGGCACATCTGGTAGAGCACATACATTACATACAAAGACCAGGGTTCAAGCCCACCCGGGCCCCACCTGCAGGGGGGAAGCGTTACAATTTGTGAAGCAGTGCAGCAGGTGTCTCTTTCTCTTTCCATCTTCACTCTTAATTTCTCTCTGTCTCTATTCAAAATAGATAAATAAAATTAAAAATATACTGAAAAAGAAAGCTTAAGATCAAATGTTTAAGCTTGTGGCAATCTCTTCGGCAGTACTTGGGTTCTTTACAATAATTATAGAAACTAGACAGTTGTTTTGTTCTGTATAGGAAACTTCATTTGGCAGGACTGAAACATTTTTTTCCAGCTGTTTTTTAGAGTGACTCATCTAAGATGTGAGTGCATTTGTCAAATTAACTAGATCTGGAGTAGCAGTAGTTTCTCATTATGTTCTGGCTTCTCTCTCTCTCTCTCTCTCTCTCTCTCTCTCTCTCCCTCCCTCTCCCTCTCCCTCCCTCCCTCTCACTCTCTTTCTTGCCTTCCCTCCCTACCCCCTCCTTTTTTTTTCATTGTCACCATGGTCATTGTTGGGGCTCAGTGGCTGTACTATAAATTCACTGCTCCTGGCAGCTATTTCTTCTTCTCCTTCCCTCTTTCTTTCCTTCCTTCCTTCCTTCCTTCCTTCCTTCTTTCCTTCCTTCCTTTCTTTCTAGATATGGATAGAGAGAAATTGAGAGGGGAGAGAGGAAGAGAGAAAGGGAGACATCTTCAGGTCTGCTTTACCACTCATGAGGTTCCCCTACTACAGGTGACTTGAGCCATGGTTTTTCATATGGTAGCATGTGTGCTCTACCAGGTGTGCTCCACCGACTGGTCCCAGATATAACTATTGATTAACAGAGAAGGATCTCAATCTAATGATAGAGTTGAAGGCTACCCAAGTAGACCTAGCATTAGAAGATAGATTTGAGAGCGACTTCTAGAGGCGGAGCTATGAGCAGCAGCAGATAGCTTTCTCTCCCCTCCTCTCCTCTCCTTTCCTCTCCTCTCCTCTCCTCTCCCTGATCAACTAGGAATACCAAAGGAGACCACCCGGGACCGAAACAAGGACTAGAATGACCACGGGAATCCACTAAATCACCGGTGAGTACAACACGTGTGGCTGGTGACAGAGAGGAGAGAGGAGTGTAAGGAGAGATTAAGTGACTGCTAACAGTCCAGCAGTTTATCAGTTGAGACACCACCTCCAGTCTGCTCCACCAACAAGGGGACAGCTGAAAGGAGAAAGGACTCCCCAGAGACTCACCAAGTGCAACTCTGAGTCTCCATTGCTACTGCCCTCAGAATCTGGAGCAGCGACAGGGAGGGACACCAGGGGACAGAGATCTAACCAGGAAACTCAGGAGAAGACCTATACCTCTGTGGCATAGCTGAGGGGCTGTGAAAGTCTCTTTGCATAACCACTGGATTATCTCTGCCACACCCTGCTTTATCTCTTTGTCAGGAGTCAGTGATTAAGCTAAGAAGCCTATTGATAGTTTAAAAGCCCTCAGGCTCCCATAGCCTACAGGGAAGAAAAAAAAGGGGGGGGCTTTTAAACAACTGAGCTCCAACTCAGGGATTAAAACACTATTGAAACAACTATTAACGTCCACCACTGTGAACCCTTTAATTAAATTACTTAGACACAAGTCAATCCAGGCAATAGTGATCAGTAATTTGAAAAGTACTGATAAAGGGAACTCATAACATAATATATAAAATGTTTAAAAAAACAAGAAGAAATATTGGAGATTCGAACCAGGACAAGAGTCCAGCTAAAAGTCCTCCAGAGGGTGAAGCACACAATAATGAGTTCAACATCCAAACATTAGCTAAGGAAATAATAACAGGAGTGAGTAAAGAATTTGAAAAAAATGTAATCAGAAATGCAGGAACAACAAATGAGAATATGGAAGAAAATACTAATTATTTCATGGTTATTAGAGAGCTGAAAGCTGAAATTGCTGAGCTAAGAATGCAACTAGTTGAACAAGCTAAAACAGTATCAGAACAGGGCAACAAAATAGATGAACTCCAGAAAACAGTACAGGGCAGAGAGAATAGCATCAATGAGGCTCAAGACAGAATTAGCAAGATTGAGGATGAGTTAGAGACAACTAAAAAAGAAGTAAGAGATCTCAAAAAGAGATTAATAGATGCTGAAAAAAAGCAACAGAGTCCTATGGGATGACATCAAAAGAAACAATATACGCATTATTGGCATACCAGAGGAAGAAAGCATTTTCCAGGCCATAATAGCTGAAAATTTCTCTAGTGTAGACAACATCAAAGACATAAAGATTCAAGAAGCCCAGAGGGTCCCAAACAGAATTAACCCAGACCTAAAGACACCAAGACATATCATACTTAGAATGGAAAGGAATAAGGATAAAGAAAGGATCCTGAAGGCTGCAAGAGAAAAACAAAGAGTCACCTACAAAGGAAAACCCATAAGATTAGCAGCGAGAAGGTTCCAGGAAGATGGCGGACTGAGAAGCTGCTAGCAGCGTGAGCTCCGATCACATCTTCTGGAAGCAGTAGGATTTTCTGCCTTTAGCAGGCCAGTCAATAAAGGGTCCTAGTGGTGACACCAAAGAGAAATCTGACTCAGAGTGGACTCTCTATGTGTGTATCATTGCTCTAGTTCCCTTTCCCCTCTTGTTACCCCTAGAATATACAGTGGATAGTAGATTTGCATAACTGTCTATTCTTGCTATCCTCTCTTTTCTCTTTCTTCACTGGGATTTGGTTACTATTTTTTCATGGACTGGAGAAATTGTTTGGCTAACTGGTAACGATTAAACTACTTCAATACTTACTTCAGTTGCTACTGTAATTCCGGAGATTGGTGAGTGCAATTGTCACAAAGGTATTTAGTACAGTGTTACTTGTACTCAAGACACAACAACTGAGGAACAACAGAGCATAAAAAAAATAAACACATAAATAAAAAAATGGGTAGATCAAAAACAAATAAAACTGCTACTTCAATGAATGAAGACAAGAGCCCAGAAGAAACTACAAATCAGCCAGAAGTAACCATGGATAAGAAAAGTATGCAAGCAATAGTAAACTTATTAATCACAGAAATGAAAACAACATTGGAGGAAAGGAATGGCAGTATTAGGGAAACAACAGCTGAGACCCCCAAGGAAAATACTGATTATCCTGAGGCAATTAGAGAACTGAAAACTGAAATAGCTGTAATGAAGAAAGAAGCTGAGGCAAGGGAAAACAGACTAACAGAAGCAGAAAACAGAATTAGTCAGACAGAGGATGAGTTAGAGAAAACAAAGAAAGAGGTGAAAGAGCTTTAAAAGAGATTGAGAGACACTGAAAACAACAACAAAGACATATGGGATGATCTCAAAAGAAGTAACATTCGTATAATTGGCCTGCCAGAGGAAGAAAGAGAGGAAGGGGAAGCAAACATTCTAGAGGAAATAAAGGAAGAAAACTTCCCTGACCTGAATAACAGAAAGGATATCAAGATTCAAGAGGCCCAGAGAGTACCAAACAGAATCAACCCAGACCTGAAGACACCAAGACACATCATAGTCACAATGAGAAGAAGTAAGGATAAAGAAAGGATCCTAAAGGCTGCAAGACAGAAACACAAAGTCACATACAAGGGAAAACCCATAAGATTATCTGCAGACTTCTCCACTCAAATTCTAAAAGCCAGAAGGGAGTGGCAAGATATCTATTGAGCCCTGAATGAAAAAGGGTTTCAACCAAGGATAATATATCCTGCTAGACTTTCATTCTAAGTAGATGGAGGGATCAAAACCTTCTTAGATAAACAACAGTTAAAGGAGGCAACCATCACCAAGCCGACCCTGAAAGAGGTACTAAAAGACCTCTTATAAACAAGAACATCACTATAATACTTGCAATATATCAGAGCAAACAATTTTTTTTAAAACAATGGCACTACAATACATTAAATCCATAATATCAATAAATGTCAATGGCTTAAACTCACCCATCAAAAGGCAAAGGGTGGAGGGATGGATCAGAAAACATAACCCAACCATATGCTGCTTGCAAGAATCCCATCTGTCACAACAAGATAAATACAGACTTAAAGTGAAAGGACGGAAAACTATCATACAGGCTAACGGAACCACAAAAAAGGGCAGGAACAACCATTCTAATCTCAGACACAATAGATTTTAAATTAAATAAAGTAATAAAAGATAGGCAAGGACATTACATAATGATTAGAGGATCAATCAGCCAAGAAGACTTAACAGTTATTAACATCTATGCACCCAATGAGGGACCATCTAAATACATTAAGCATCTACTGAAAGTATTTCAAAAATACATCAATAGTAATACAATAATAGTGGGAGACTTCAATACCCCACTTTCACACTTAGACAGATCAACAAAGCAGAGAACCAATAAAGATACAAGAGAATTGAATGAAGAGATCGACAGACTAGACCTCTTGGACATTTTCAGATTCCTCCACCCCAAAAAACTGGAATACACCTTCTTTTCAAATCCACATAACACATACTCAAGGATAGACCACATGTTAGGCCACAAAGACAGCATCAATAAATTCAAGAGCATTTAAATCATCCCAAGTATCTTCT
Organism: Erinaceus europaeus; assembly: GCF_950295315.1. Lineage (NCBI taxonomy): Eukaryota > Metazoa > Chordata > Mammalia > Eulipotyphla > Erinaceidae > Erinaceus > Erinaceus europaeus. Next base: position 41,607,494 of record NC_080173.1, on the reverse strand, counting down.
CAGACCACGGTGGAGTAAAACTAACATTTAACAACAAACAGAAAATTATTAAAAGACACAGAATTTGGAAACTAAACAACATGCTCCTTAAGAACTACTGGGTCAGAGACTCACTCAAGCAGGAAATTCAAATGTTCCTGGAAACTAATGTAAATGAAGACACAACCTATCAAAATATTTGGAACATAGTTAAAGCAGTACTGAGAGGGAAACTTATAGCCATACAATCACATATTAAACACCAAGAAGAAGCTCAAATGAACGACCTTACTGCACACCTCAAGGACTTAGAAGAAGAGGAACAAAGAAACCCTAAAGCAACCAGAAGGACAGAAATCACTAAACTTCGAGCAGAAATAAACAACATCGAAAATAAAAGAACCATACAAAAGATCAATGAAGCCAAATGTTGGTTCTTTGAAAGATTAAACAAAATTGACAAACCCCTAGCCAGACTCACCAAACAAAAAAGAGAAAAGACTCAAATTAATAGAATTGTAAATGATGCAGGAGATATCACAACTGACACCACAGAAATCCAGAGAATCCTGCGAAACTTCTATAAAGAACTATATGCCACCAAGCTAGAGAATCTGGAAGAAATGGAACAATTCCTAGAAACCTATGCACTTCCAAAACTGAACCAAGAAGAACTACAAAATCTAAATGCACCAATCACAGACAAAGAAATTGAAACCGTTATTAAGAATCTCCCCAACAACAAAAGTCCTGGACCAGATGGCTTCACAAATGAATTCTACAAAACTTTCAGGAAACAGTTAGTACCCATACTTCTTAAGCTATTCCATAAGATTGAAGAAACAGGAATACTCCCTTCCACCTTCTATGAAGCCAACATCACCCTGATACCAAAAGCTGATAGGGACTGAACAAAAAAGGAAAACTACAGACCAATATCTCTGATGAATATAGATGCCAAAATATTAAACAAGATCATGGCCAACCAGATACAGCAACATATCAAAAAGATTGTTCATCACGACCAAATGGGATTCATCCCAGGAATGCAAGACATCCGTAAGTCAATCAATGTCATTCACCACATCAATAAAAGCAAAGCCAAAAACCACATGATTATCTCAATAGATGCAGAGAAAGCCTTTGACAAAATCCAACACCCATTCATGCTCAAAACTCTACAAAAAATGGGAATAGATGGGAAATTCCTCAAGACAGTGGAGTCTATATATAGCAAACCTACAGCCAGCATCATACTCAATGGACAGAAGCTGAAAGCATTCCCCCTCAGATCGGGGACTAGACAGGGCTGTCCACTGTCACCATTACTCTTCAACATAGTATTGGAAGTTCTTGCCATAGCAATCAGGCAAGAGAAAGAAATCAAAGGAATACAGATTGGAAGGGAAGAATTCAGGCTCTCACTATTTGCAGATGATATGATAGTATACATAGAGACACCTAAAGAATCCAGTAGAAAATTACTGGAAGTTATTAGGCAATATAGCAAGGTATCAGGCTACAAAATCAATACACAAAAATCAGTGGCATTTCTTTATGCAAACACTAAATATGAAGAAGACATCCAGAAATCACTCCCATTTACTGTTTCAGCAAAATCAATCAAATACCTAGGAATAAAGTTGACCAAAGAAGTGAAAGAATTGTATGCTGAAAACTATGAGTCGCTACTCAAGGAAATAGAAACTGATACCAAGAAATGGAAAGATATCCCATGCTCATGGATTGGAAGAATAAATATCATCAAAATGAATATTCTCCCCAGAGCCATATACAAATTTAATGCAATACCCATCAAAGTTCCACCAAGCTTCTTTAAGAGAATAGAACAAACACTACAGTCATTTATCTGGAACCTGAAAACACCTAGAATTGCCAAAAACATGTTGAGGAAAAGAAACAGAAATGGAGGCATCACACTCCCAGACCTTAAACTATATTATAAAGTCATCATCATCAAAACAGCATGGTACTGGAACGAAAATAGGCACACCGACCAGTGGAACAGAATTGAAAGCCCAGAAATAAATCCCCACACCTATGGACATCTAATCTTTGATAAGGGGGCCCAAAAGATTAAATGGAAAAAGGAGGCTCTCTTCAATAAATGGTGCTGGGAAAACTGGGTTGTAACATGCAGAAGAATGAAATTGAACCCCATTATCTCGCCAGAAACAAAAATCAACTCCAAATGGATCAAAGAAATAGATGTCAGACCAGAAACAATCAAATACTTAGAGGAAAACACTGGTAAAACAGTTTCCCACAAACATCTCAAGGACATCTTTGATGAATCAAACCCAATTGCAAGGAAGACTAAAGCAGAAACAAACCAATGGGACTACATCAAATTGAAAAGCTTCTGCTCATCCAAAGAAACTATTAAACAAACAAAGAGACCCCTCACAGAATGGGATAAGATCTTCACATGCCAGACATCAGACAAGAAACTAATCACCAAAATATATAAAGAGCTCAGCAAACTTAGCCGCAAAAAAGCAAATGACTCCATCCAAAAATGGGCAGAGGATATGAACAAAACATTCACCTCAGAGGAGATCCAAAAGGCTAACAAACATATTAAAAACTGCTCTAGGTCACTGATTGTCAGAGAAATGCAAATTAAGACAACACTAAGATATCACCTCACTCCTGTAAGAATGGCATACATCAAAAAGGACAGTAGCAACAAATGCTGGAGAGGTTGTGGGGACAGAGGAACCCTTTTACACTGCTGGTGGGAATGTAAATTGGTCCAGCCTCTGTGAAGAGCAATCTGAAAAACTCTCAGAAGGCTAGACATGGACCTTCCATATGATCCAGTAATTCCTCTCCTGGGGTTATACCCCAAGGACTCCATAACACCCTACCAAAAAGAGGTGTGTACTCCTATGTTCATAGCAGCACAATCCATAATAGCTAAAACCTGGAAGCAACCCAGGTGCCCAACAACAGATGAGTGGCTGAGAAAGCTGTGGTATATATACACAATGGAATACTATGCAGCTATCAAGAACAATGAACCCACCTTCTCTGACCCATCTTGGACAGAGCTAGAAGGAATTATGTTAAGTGAGCTAAGTCAGAAAGATAAAGATGAGTATGGGATGATCCCACTCATCAACAGAAGTTGAGGAAGAAGATCTGAAAGGGAAACTAAAAGCAGGACCTGACCAAATTGTAAGTAGGGCACCAAAGTAAAAACCCTGTGGTGACGGGTAGACATGGAGCTTCCTGGGCCAGTGGGGGGTAGGAATGGGTGGGAGGGATGGGTCACAGTCTTTTGGTGGTGGGAATGGTGTTTATGTACACTCCTAATAAAATGTAGTCATATAAATCACTAGTTAATTAATATGAGAGGGGGGGAAATTAATTGTATGTCTTGAAGTTTTTCAAAACACAAACTGAATCTTTTTAATATATAGGCTGTGTAATTGTTATGCGGACTCTCTCAAAAGCCTAGACCAAGTAGATCAGAAGCAACCAACAGCACAGCTATATAGAAGATACTGGGTACTGTACAGCAAACCCTAACAATAGGACTTTTCAAAGTTAACCCAATTACCAAATAATGTGATGATAACATTAACTATCCATTGTCTTTTTGAACCCTAAGACAGCAGGAACCTCACATCCCCACTATAGAGCCTCTACTTCTCCCAGTCCTGGAACCTTTGGATAGGGCCCACTTTCCCGTATGCCTCTCCCAATCCATATCAAATAATATTGCATCTGCCAATCACAACCTAATCAACACAATGATTGCCACCTCAACATGCTTCACCTCACTCACTCACTGTCCAGAGACTTCACGTGTGGAATGACAACCCTTCAGCTTCATTACTCGGGTGAGACCTTTCCTTTCATAGTATTCTCTAATTCCATCCCAGGTGGTTCACTTTCTAACAAAGTCCCAAAACCTAGATATACACCAGTTTCTGTGAGAGAGAGCATATGGTCACACGTATCCATAAACTAGTGCAAAAAATATATATATATATACCTGAAAGCAGAAGCACACTAGAGTTTGCAGTGAGTACCCCCCTAACACTTCCTCTCCACTATTCCAAGATTTGGGTCCATGATTGCTTAACAATTTGTTTGGCTTTGTATGTTAACTCTCTTTTCAGTCATCAGGTTCCAGATGTCATCAGGACACCGGCCAGGCTTCCCTGGACTGAAGACCCCACCAATGTGTCCTGGAGCTCAGCTTCCCCAGAGCCCCACCCTACTAGGGAAAGAGAGAGGCAGACTGGGAGTATGGACTGACCAGTCAACGCCCATGTTCAGCAGGGAAGCAATTACAGAAGCCAGACCTTCCACCTTCTGCAACCCACAATGACCCTGGGTCCATGCTCCCAGAGGGATAGAGAATGGGAAAGCTATCAGGGGAGGGGACGGGATATAGAGATTGGGTGGTGGGAATTGTGTGGAGTTGTACCCCTCCTACCCTATGGTTTTGTTAATTTATCCTTTCTTAAATAAAAAAATAAAATAAAATAAAATAATTTCTTTATTCCCCTTTTTGTTGCCCTTGTTGTTTTATTGTTGTAGTTATTATTGTTGTTGTTATTGCTGCCATCATTGTTGAATAGGACAGAGAGAAATGGAGAGAGGAGGGAAAGACAAAGAGGGGGGAGAAAGATAGACATCTGCAGACCTGCTTCACCGCTTGTGAAATGACTCCCCTGCAGTTGGGGAGCCGAGGACTCGAACTGGGATCCTTATGCTGGTCCTTGTGCTTTGTGCCACCTGTGATTAACCCACTGCACTACCGCCCAACTCCCCATTTTTCCTTTTATTTGATAGGACAGAGATAAATTGAGAAGGGAAGGGGAAATAAAGAGACAGAGAAAAAGAGATACCTGCAGCACTGTTTCACCACTCATGAAGGATTCCCTCTTTAGGTGGTGACCAGAGACTTGAACCTGGGCCCCCTCACATGGTAACATGTGCACTTTACTGAAGTGTGCCTCCACATAGCTCCTGATAACAAATCGTTGTTTGAGAGAAAATCTAAGATAATCAGATAAAGAAAGGATACAAAAGTTGGATAAGCTAAGGAATCCAACATACCTGTCCAAAAAGATCTGTGTACACATATGTTCTTAGCAGCACAATTTGTAATAGCCAAAACCTGGAAGCAACCCAGGTATCCAACAACAGATGAGTGGCTGACAAAGTTGTGGTATATATACACAATGGAATATTACTCAGCTATAAAAAAATGGTGACTTCACCATTTTCAGCCGATCTTAGATGGACCTTGAAAAATTCATGTTAAGTGAAATAAGTCAGAAACAGAAGGATGAATATGGGATGTTCTCACTTTCAGGCAGAAGTTGAAAAACAAGATCAGAAGAGAAAACACAAGTAGAACCTGAACTGGAATTGGCGTATTGCACCAAAGTAAAAGACTCTGGGGTGGGTAGGGGGGAGAATACAAGTCCAAGAAGGATGATAGAAGACCTAGTGGGGGTTGTATTGTTATATGGAAAAACCAAGAAATATTATGCATGTACAAACTATTGTATCAACTTTCGAATGTAAAACATTAATCCCCCAATAAGTAAATTTAAAAAAAAAATGGATAAGGGCAAGAGACTGGCCCACTTAATAATGGCCTGTTTGGCCAATATCACACCATCTGATCATCTGGGGCCCTATTTAGGGAATCCTTGGATTCCCATACACATATGATGGGCCTTTATCTCTAAAGGATCAATCTCTCCACTACCACTGGTCACTTCTAGAAGGAACAGCGTCTTGTGGGCTCTCTCAGGACCTTGGCTCTACCATAAAGCAATGACGGTAGGGATAACCCCAGTCTCTGAAGGAAGGCTGCGGGTATCCTACCCTGCCACTGAAAAAAAAAATGGTCCTGAATGAGTGCAGCCTGAAATGTTCCTCAGATGTGACCATGACTCAGACCAATAGGGACTTAGAGGTTACACAGGCTCTGGCACTAAATATAAACATGCACTTACACATGGGCCCTGGAGCAGGTAGATGGAGGTAAATAGTTAATTTTAGCCACAAAAACTTTTTTTTATAAGAATAGGAGCTACTCGGTCCCCTAATACAACTTTCTAGCCCCTTTCTCCACTCTGACACCATTCTCTCAGACAATATTCTCATCCAACCTCAGGCTAGCTACCAAACTCAAGCAAAACTACTATAGTTGTATGCCCCCAAGAACATGCCTAAAATGGTTCTCCTAGCTTTCTTCTCATCTGCTCTGATCCTACTTTCTTGTTCCTGTTTATTATCCATCTTGTCTCAACTTAGGTCATACCATCCTCCAGACACCAAGTTACAGATGCTACTATGGCTCCACCCCGACTCCTCTGGGCAGACAACCTCTCCTGGGCCATCACATCTCCAGAGCTCTGGTTCACTAAGGAAAGATAGAAACAGGCTGGGGGTATGGATCAAGCAGCTACAGAAGCCAAAACTCCTACCTTCTGCTCCCCATAAACAACCTTGATCCATACTCCCAGCGGGGAGAGGTGATAGGATGAAGGTAAGAGGACTCTGCACTCCAGCTCCATGAGCACTCAGAGAGAGAAAAGGAAAATGAGAGGGACATATGGAGGTAGCTATGATGTCATGAGTGGCTTAGAGGGAAAGATAGGATTGAATCAGAAAAAGAAGGGGCAACTATGTATAAATGTGGACAGATAGTTGTAGAGAAGATGGTTGGCTCATGTCTAAAACTTAAGGGGAACAGTGGGAGATTGCAGTGGGGAAAGTAAACATTCAGAACTCTGGTGATGAGAATGGTGTGGATTCAAACCCCTGTTGACATGTAATTCTGTAATATAAAAATACAAAAAAAATAATAAAACAAATTGTTGTTTAGTGAAACTTTGGGGAATAGATCCTTAGGTTTTACGTAACACCTCTGAAGAGAGCACCAGATCCTAACTGGATCTGCACACTATATGGTAACTTGGAAGTAAAGATTCCCCACAGTGAAAGTAAATCAATCCCCATGACTAAAGTAAGTAGTATTTGATATGACATTTTCCCCAAGATATGACCTGATCCCTCTGGGGTCTTACCTCTCTCTATCCACGCTGGCCTCCTGGAGAACCCAACAAGGGGTGGGAGTCAGAGGGCACCTGCTGGGTCTCAGTGAAGCCATGATGGGTGGAGAGGGTAGGAAGGAGGTATGTACTGAGATAGGCTATAGCTGATACATATGCAGCCCTGTCACCTCAGGAGACCTAGGGAGCCACACTTTGAGATTCCTGCAGGCCCCCTGCAGTAGAGTCAGCTCTGTGGGTTGCTCCTGCTCTGCACATTCACTCTGCACAAGCAGCCAAAGGACACACTGGGCACCAACTGGCACTGCATTTGTCTCAGAGCTTTTTCTGGATCCCCTCAGTCCCAGGCTTGGAGGTGGGGTAGGGTGTTCATGTCTTCAGAGGCAGGAATCCTAGGAGTGAGGTGGTTCAGGTTTATCACCAAGACCTCCTGGAGTTGTTGTGAGAATTGACTGAGGCACAGCAGGGCATGGGCACTGACTCATAACACATACTCTTTCCCTTTCCTTCTCCCTTCTCATCAGTGCCAAGCTGTATGACTTTGGCTGGATTTCCTTCCTCTCTAAATTCCAGAGTCCTCGGTCCTCTGAGGACTCCTGAGGTTCTGGAATATGGGAGATGTTTGCCTTTGGGGGAAATCAATCTACACTGATGGCCATGAACAGAGTTGTAGGTCGGGGGGGTGGGCTGGCACAGAAGAGACCCTAAGAGTATTTGTGGAGGCTAGGAGCAGGTCTCGAGGGGGGTCCCAGAAACAATGAGCCCAGGGGCTCAGCAAGCTGGGCAAAGCCACGGCAGGTGCAGCTACGATTGTGACCAGGTCTTTCCTCAGTGTGTGAGTTGAGGCCAGCATCCAATACCTATAGGGTTCCAGGTCCCTCTCTGACAAGTAGAGACAATGCCCCCCACACCTGCCCCAGTTCACTGGAGGCAGTGAAGTTGCTCTCCTCCCTGACTTCAGAAACCTGGTCCTACCCCCCAAGCCCTTCTGAACCTCCCTCAGCAGGAAAGGAACTGCCACTTCTGGCCTGTGACACCCCCACCGCCTCAGGAGGGGAGAGAGGACTGCTGGTGTGGGAGGTGAAGCCAAGCCCAAGCTCAAAATAACCCATGATGGCAGGATGATGGAGGCAGTGCTGGGCCGGGTGGCAGGAATGGGTAATTGATGGCTCTGCTCTGGTTGTGAATAAAACATCATCCTCTATCCGCTCCTGGCTGGGCTAATTATTTGCTACAGGGGGATAGGCCTCATTTCTTAGGGCTAACCCTATTCCTCTAGACCCCTGTTGCCCCCTTCCCAGTGCCCAAGGGACAAAATGAGGTATTCAAGGAGGGAGCCTGTTCTTGTGTCCTCTAGCAAAGTCAACAACCTCCCTGCTCCCTAAGTCCGTTAATTTCCACATGGCCATGGCCCTACCTGATCTAGTTCACCTGTCAGGGATACCCTTCCCACTTCCTCTTCCTTGACAGAATCTTTTATCCATGCATCTCAAGGGCCTGCTCAAGTCAGTATTCCCAGAAGCTCTGCCTGCCCTTGGCTCATACTTGGGACAAGTATGATAGATGACCACCTAACAAGGTCTGTCCTCCAGCCCATGCTACTCTCTGCCCAGCTGGAAAAGCCACAGCACAAATCCAGTGGTCCTGGAGATACCACTGTTGCTATCAGATTGTCAATGTCCCTACAAGGTACACAGAAGAGACATTCACTGCTACCTAGCAGCCACAGGGGACCAGTAGAGAAGATGGCCAGAAAGGACCAGCTCCCAGAACCCCTAACATTAGCTGCTAGTGTCCTCATGCAAGTGTGAGAAGACCTGCCAGGACCAACTGGGGTGAACTACAGGTCCTGGAGCACAGTGCAAAGGCCACAAAGCAGAGCTTTTGAACCCCCTAGCCTGCCACCCACAAGTGGCCTGAAGAACATGTCAAGTTTAAGAAGTGAGTGAGGCCTGAGACTATGAGGACCAGGTCTGTGGAGAACAAGAATGAAAGGAAAGGCCAGGTGGTATCCTTATGGTTACCATGCACAATGACAGAGGTTCAAGTCTCTGGTCCCCCCACCTGTATGGGGGAAGCTTCACAATGGGGGGGGGGGGGTGTTGTAGATCTCTCTCTCTCTCTCTCTCCTTTATTTCTGTCTTTTGTCTTCTATCAAAAGGATAATGGCCACCAGGAACATTGTAGTTGTGCAGGCAACAAGTCCCAGAATTAACTATGCTGACAAAAAAGGAAAGTAAAAGAAGGAAGGGAGGGAGGGAAAGAGGGAGGGATGGAAAGAGGGAGTAAGGAAGGAAGGGAGAGAAGGAAGGAGGAAGGGAGGGAGGAGGGAAAGGAAAGAAAAAGTGAAAGAAATTCTGTTCTGGAGCCCAGACCCCCCACATTTGATACTGAGGGGTTAGGAGAAGGTTGAAGTAGGCCTGATGGCTAGGTCAGTCCTTTCTGCCAAAGACACTGAGGGCCCTGGGGTCTCCCTCCCAACATCCTTTGCTACTAGGTGGACACAGGTCCCAACTCCAGGCCCTGTGTACTCAGAAAACATCTGCTGAGACAGGAATCAGCAACTTCTTGAGCAAGCTATTTCCAGCACACACAGGATGACACTTGCAGGGGACCTAGCCCAGGAAGGGACATACAGCACAGGGGACAGGAGATGGCTCTTCATACTGCCCTTGAGCTAACTTGGCTCCTCCCACTCCGGAAACAGCAGCATTGGTAGTAGTGGCATCATCAGGGGTGACATCAGCAGGAATAAAGGCCCAGCAGTAACCCTAATGATAATAAATAACAATCAATCAATCAATAAATGGAGCAGGTGTAATGGAAATTGAGCAGGGGACAAGGGTTGTGGCAGAGGCCAGTGGTCTTTGAGAAAAATCATCTGTTATCTTTGGGACAGGCACAAGTCCTTTTCCATGAGGTGGATGGAAAGGAGGCAGAACATAGACCCTTGAGCCAGCCCTGTGACTGTCTTGCTTTGGGACAAGCTCACACTCCTAGAGCAGAGAAGGGCTGTGGAGCAGATGCCCCTGGAAGGGATTGGGAGAGGGAGCTCAAGGCCATCTGGCCACCCTCGTTTCTCTGGCTACCTTGTGTCTGTCTAGAGCCAAGACTCTGACTGACCTGGAGGCCTGCTGGCAGATCTGTCCCCAGATCAGAAGCCAGACAATGGCAGGCTCAGGTTTTTGTCCCTCCCCCCAAATAAGCATGAGAACAAGTTTCTTTCATACATGTTTGGAGGGGGCCTTGGGCCAGCAACCAGCAAAGCAGGAAGTGTGCCTGTCCCAAGGATAACAGATGATTTTCTCAAAGACCACTGACCTCTGCCACAACCTTCCTCCCCTGCTCAATTTCCATGACATCTGTTTATTTATTTATTTATTTATTTATTTATGTATTTATTGTTATTTATTACCAACAGGGTTACTACTTGGCCCTTACTCCTGACAGGTGTGGCAGCTAGGCCACCAGGTTCATATCTCATTTCTCCTGTGTACAAGCAAATGATTTGGGTTTGTTTGTTTGTGTGTGTGTGTTTTCTGTGTACCACTGGTTTGTTTTTTTTAGTAATTTAATAATGATTGACAAGACTATGGGATAAGAGGGGTATAATTCCATACAATTCCCACCATCAGAATTCTGTACCCATTCCCCTCTATTGAAAGCTTCCCTATTCTTTATCCCTTTGGAAGTATGGACCAAAGATCTTTATGAGTTGCAAAGGTGGAAGGTCTGACTTCTGTAATTGCTTCTCTGCTGGACATGGTCAATCGATACCCCAAGCCTGTTTCTACCTTTCTCTAGTGGGTTAAGGCTCTGGAGAGAGGAGTCTTCAGGACACATTGGTAAGGTCATCTGCCAGGGAAGTCAGGTTGGCTTCATGGTAGCATCTGCAACTTGGTGGCTGAAAGGATTAAGATATAAAGCAGAACAATCTTTTTTAATTTCTTTATTGGGAAATTAATGTTTTACATTCGACAGTAAATACAATAGTTTGTACATGCATAACATTTCCCAGTTTTCCATATAACAATACAACCCCCACTAGGTCTTCTGTCATCCTTCTTGGATCTATATTCTACCCCCTACCCACCCCAGAGTCTTTTACTTTGGTGCAATACGTCCAGTTTAGGTTCTACTTGTGTTTTCTGATCTTGTTTTTCAACTTCTGCCTGAGAGTGAGATCATCCCATATTCATCCTTATGTTTCTTTTTTTTTTAATTTTGTTTATTTAATTCCCTTTTGTTGCTCTTGTTGTTTTATTGTTGTAGTTTTTATTGTTGTTGTCGTTGTTGGATAGGACAGAGAGAAATGGAGAGAGGAGAGGAAAACAGAGAGGAAGAGAGAAAGATAGACACCTGCAGACCTGCTTCACCGCCTGTGAAGCGACTCCCCTGCAGGTGGGGAGCCGGGGTTCGAACCGGGATCCTTATGCCGGTCCTTGTGCTTTGTGCCACCTGTGCTTAACCCGTTGCACTACAGCCTGACTCCCCATCCTTCTGTTTCTGACTTATTTCACTTAACATGAATTTTTCAAGGTCCATCTAAGATCGGCTGAAAACAGTGAAGTCACCATTTTTTACAGCTGAGTAATATATACCACAACTTTGTCAGCCACTCATCTGTTGTTGGACACCTGGGTTGCTTCCAGGTTTTGGCTATTACAAAATGTGCTGCTAAGAACATATGTGTACACAGATCTTTTTGGATGGGTGTGTTGGGTTCCTTAGGATATAACCCCAGGAAAGGAATTGCAGGATTATAGGGAAGGTCCATTTCTAGCTTTCTGAGAGTTCTCCAGACTGTTCTCCACAGAGGTTGGACCAATTTACTTTCCCACCAGCAGTGTAGGAGGGTTCCTTTGACCCCACAATCTCTCCAGCAAGCAAATGATTTGTTATTCCCATGCCTCAGTCTACTGTTAAATGTCACAAAGGCACCACTTTCTAATCCCTCTCTCCAGCAGGAACATGCGCAATAATCCAGTCATGAGAAGTACTTTAGGGCAGTGGAGCCCATGTTGGGCTTCTCATTATTGGACTTCTCCTGCCCAGACTAGAACTCTTTACTCAAGAACACAGGACCAGAAATGCAGGACTGGGTGGTGGTACACCTGGTAGAACACACACATTATAATGCACAAAGAACTAGGTTCAACTGGGGGGGGGGGGGAGCATCATGAATGGTGAAGCAATACTGCAGGTGTCTCTCCTTTCTGTTTTTCTCATCTCTCTCTCTCTCTCTTTCTCTCTCTCATTGTCAAAAAATGGCCACCAGCAACATTGCAGGCACTGGGTCCCAGCAATAACCCTGCTGACAAAAATAACAAAATAAAATAATATAAAATCAAACCAAATAAAATAGAAACCAGAATGGCAGGGTCACAATTGGAATTATTACACAAATGGAATATGTAGTCTACCAGTCCAAGGACAAATGCTACCTCGAGTCTTATTACACACCTGGGTACCTTAGATACACTCAGCCCAACTGCCCCATAGATGTTCCAAGTCTTTACTGTCCAACCTCAGTCTATCAGTGGATAAATTCTCAACAGGCTGCTAGACTGAAGGAAGGAGGGAGCAGGCCACCTTTTGGGCGCTCGGTCCAAGATATACCGCTACACAAAACTGTGGAATGACACCTACCCAGCACCTCTATGTGGATAGTAATTGTGGTATTCCACAATCAAAATAGGGCTGAGGACACAGCATAATGATTATGCAAATTACTTTCATGTCTGAGGCTCTGATGAGGTCCCAGGTTCAATCACTGGCACCACCATAAGCCAGAGCTGATCAGGGGAAAACTAAAAAAAAAAAAAAAAAAAAGACAAAATCAGGACTCAGAGCTTCTCCTAGCACTTATGGAATGGGAATCCATTACCTCTGACTTTCATCTGCGCCCTCAGTTCTACCTAGGAACTGCTCACAAGCATGGCCTAAAAGTGTTTCCCTTCATTACCTCCCTCCATGCTTCCAACAGCCCATAGACATCTTATACCTCATAAGCAGTCAGGTGGGAACATGGATAAGCACCACTTCCCCTGCAATGGCCTTCAGTATGAGTCCTCAGGGACACTGAATAACGCAGATTCTTTGGAATCCCTGAATCCACTACAGTTCTGAGCTTCAGCTATACAATGATGCCACCTATAAGTAGCCCAGCAATCAAGATCAAAGCAGTAATCTTCCTGAAGAGTATTTACCCTTAGATAAGGGTGCTACCCCAAGTGTTTTTAAAAAATCAGGTATGTTCTTGTGGAAAGTCTAATATCTTGAACAAAAAGTAGAAGGACTTAAAGGGGGAAAGGTAGACAAAAAAAAAAAATACTTGCTTCAAGAAAGACTGCTAAACATGATATCTGTGGAAATCAGGGGGTGAGACTTCTGTCTAATAAGCCATGAAAAAGGCTGTAAAATCCAGGCCATATGGGGAACACTGGAGGGAGAAAATTATGAGAGGATTTAAGACAAAAGGAAAGACTGTTACTAACTTGACCACAAAACTTTGGATTTTGGCTAATTATCCTCTTCTTGAATATGGCTATTAATGACAAAAGTTGTGTATTCCAATTTTTCTCTTATTTTATTTATTTATTTTAGTTAACGTTATTTTTACCAGAGCACTGCTCAGCTCTGAATTACAGTGGTGTGGGGGATTCAACCTAGGACTTTGGAGCCTCAGGCATAAAAGTTTTTTATAACCATTTTTTAAAAATATTTATTTATTTATTACCTTTTTGTTGCCATTATTGTTTTTTATTGTTGTAGTTATTATTGTTATTGATGTCGTTGCTGTTGGATAGGACAGAGAGAAATGGAGAAAGGAGAAGACAGAGAGGGGAAGAGAAAGATAGACACTTGCAGACCTGCTTCACCACTTGTGAAGCAACTCCCCTGCAGGTAGGGAGCCCGAGGCTTGAACTGGGATCCTTATGCCAGTCCTTGTGCTTTGAGCCACATGTGCTTAACCCACTGTGCTACCGTCCGACTCCCTTACATAACCATTTTGCTATCTCCCCCATCCTGGCTTTCATTTACAACTTGAAAAACTGGTTAAAAAGACTTGGAAAGACTAATTTTCAGTAATTTTCAGTTTTCAGGCCAATGAATGTAAAGAAAACTATGCAGTTATCAATACTGCCATGTAGAATCATTCCTTAAGAAATCTATGTATAGGGCGTGTGAAATAGGTCACAATTAGTTCACTGCTTTGCCATGTGGATGACCCAGGTTCGAGCCCAGTCCCCACTGCACTGAAGGAAGCTTTAATACTGTGGTCTCTTTCTCTGTCTCTACCTTTCTTTCCTCTCTGTTGAGAGAGACAGAGAGACATAAAGGAACTTACTTATACCTGGAATTCTTCTCATTAGCTGGAGGGAAATACACTTTGTGTTGCAAATGAGATCAGATTCTTCTTCTAGCGTTTGCCCTTCTTCCGTAGCCAGTCAACAGCGTCAGGTTGAGCCTGATGTAAAGTTTCGAGACCTCCTTTGAATCTGGAGAGGTGGCAGTCGTTGACTATGTGGGTCATAGTCTGTCTGGAGCCGCAGGGGCAGTTCGGGTCATCTCTGGCTCCCCAGCGATGAGACCAGATACAAAGGAGGCAAACAGGCCTGTTTTGTTTGTTTGTTTGTTTTAATTTTTTATTTATAAAAAGGAAATATTGACTAAACCATAGGATAAGAGGGGTACAACTCCACGATTGTTGTTTTTAACATGGCTTATTTGTCACATTTGTGTACACTTTAACTGCTCTCATCTTCCATTTTATGTGGGAATTACAGCTTTCACTTTATCCTTTTTAGGTCTCTATTTCATTTTGTTATGCGTGAAAACAATAATCACAATTTTAGAATTATCCTTAACATCTCAACATATGTCCTAGTAATGTTTAATATAATTAATATATTCTGTAATGTAATATATGTATTACATTCATAATATATACAAATGCAGTCTGTTAAATATGCTTATTCAGGATCCTACGTTGACTGGCAGATGGCATATCCATTCTGAATGAATTTATATCTTTTTGTCACTTAAATATATTTCAATGTG
Organism: Erinaceus europaeus; assembly: GCF_950295315.1. Taxonomy (NCBI): domain Eukaryota; kingdom Metazoa; phylum Chordata; class Mammalia; order Eulipotyphla; family Erinaceidae; genus Erinaceus; species Erinaceus europaeus. The sequence goes on along the minus strand of NC_080173.1, from coordinate 41,592,381 downwards.
TACTGAGTTCCTGAGGTAATGTTTGTTTGTTTGTTTTCCAGATCACTGCTCATCTCTGGCTTATGGTAATGCAGAGGACTTTCTTCTTCTAGCGTTTGCCCTTCTTCCGTAGCCAGTCAACAGCATCAGGTTGAGCCTGATGTAAAGTTTGGAGACCTCCTTTGAATCTGGAGAGGTGGCAGTCGTTGACTGAAACTGGGACACTGGAGCCTCAGGCATAAAAACCATAATGCATAAACATTATACTGTATTCCCCACCTATCTCCTTTCTTCACAGATCATTAATTTTGTTTTTAAAATAGGTTTATTTATTTACAATTAATGAAGGAAATAGAGCAAGAGAATCAGAGCATCACTCTGGCACAAGTGATATCAGGGATCAAACTCAGGACCTCATGCTTCCAAGGTCAATGCTGTAGTCACTGGACCACCCCTGGATTGCCATTATGTTAGGTTTAATACTTATGCTGTTCAGTGTTACAAGTGAAAATCAAATTTAGAAATGACATTGGCATAAAAATAAAAATGTTAATGGTCATCTTTTGGTTTTGCCTTTATATTCTATTTGGGTGGAGATTCACTTAAGAATCCCTCCTCTTTTTTTCCATTTATAGGGTGTGATTATCTTTTCACTCCATCTGAAGCACTGTGATAAATACAGATTAAAAATTAAATGTCACCATGAGTAGAAATAATCACTGCACATGTGACAGAAGTGATTATTTTTTAATACTATTAATACTAAGGTATTAGTTTCACCATCAAGATCCCTGTAAGCAGATTTCAGGCCACTTATAGTCAAAACTAAGAAAGTAATTAAGAGAAAAGTGATACTGTAGGAATGAACGAATCCATCATAGCTAGAGTGGAAAATATTTTCTCCTTTTAAAAAACCGCTATCTTATGAAAGGCCTAGACCTCTAATAGATCCCTCTCTCCACCATCACTGATTATCTCCATCAGGAACAATATCATAAACCCTGTTGTGGACCTCTACAGAACCTTGCCCTCAATGTGAAACAACAATGGTAGAAATTACCCCACTCTCTAAAGGGAGGCTGGGTCAGCATACTCTGTCACTCAAGAAAGATGGGTCCTGAAATGAATGCAGCCTAGAAGGTTACTAGCTATTACCATGGGATGTGAGCTCACACCAAAAGGTTACAAGAGATTACACAGGCTCCTGTGCTGATCAGTGGGGTTTACAGTTAATGGTATTTATATACTCTCCCCATATTTGGGAGCTACTCTGTGCCCTGATCCAGCTTTATAGTCCTATTTCCAACTCTAATACCATCTCCCCAGATAATACCTTTAGCCCACCTCCATGTTAGCTGTCGGGCTCAGGCAAAAATTAGTAAAGTCATGAGCCTCTTGGAATATACCTATAATAGACTTCCTAGCTTTTTCCAAAATGGAGACCTCAAATCACAATGCTGTATTCTTACCTTTACGTTCCTGATTATTGAACAATTTGTTCTCTTTTGTATCTTAATGCTTTTCAGCCACCTAGTTGCAGATGCTACCATGATGCCATCCTCACTTCCCTAGGCAGACAATATCACCAACATGTCCTGGAACCTCACCTCTCCAGAGTCCCGCCCCACTAGGGAAAGGTAGAAACAGGCTAGGAGTATGGATCAAACTGCCAATGCCCTTGTCCAGTAGAGAAGCAATTACAGAAGCCAGACTTTCCACCTTCTGCACCCCTTAACGACCCTAGGGTCCATGCTCCCAGAGGGATAAAGAATAGGAAAGCTTCCAATAGAGGGATGGGATACAAAACTCTGGAGGTAGGAATTGTGTGGAATTGTACCCCTTTTATCCTACGGTCTTGTCGATCATTATTAATCAATAAAAAGTTATCAAACAAGTAAATGCAGGAAAACTTGAGGCAGAGACCCCACTAGAATCCTGGAGGTATTTCCTCCTAACTTGGGACCAGATCCCAGAAACCTAATACTGGTTTGGATACAACAAAGGACACTCAACACTTTAGCAACTGGGAGAAAGCCTAACCTTATCAAATAAAGAAGGGACTATAAAAGCTGTATAAGGGCAAAAGACTGGTTCACTTAGTCAGGGTCTCTTGGCCACTATCAAGCCACCTCATCACCTGAACTTCTAGAACTAACCCATTATCATATGGGCCTAGACCTCTGATAGATCCCTCTCTCTACCATCACTGGTCACACACATTGTGGACATCAATTATAGGTCCTTTGTAGCTTCCTCAGGACTATCCTCACTATGAAATAGCAATGGGATGGCCTACCCCACTCTCTGAAGGAAGACTGGGTTATCCTACTCTGCCATTCAAGGAAGAATATCTCTGAAATGATTGCAATCTAGAAAGTTCCCAGATATGACTATGGACTGTGAGCTGTCTGAGAAGGACTCTGAGGTTGTGAGTTAACTGTGAATGAATATAAACTCTGGGTTAGATCATTGTGGTAAACCATTAATTGCATTTATCTGTCTTCTTCAAGTTTACAAGCAACTCTCTACCCTAATCCTTAATCCCACTTCCACTTCCACTCTCAACTCGGATACCATCTTCCCAGACAATATTTCTGGTCCACCCCTATGTTACCTATCAAGCTCAAAAAAAAAAAAAATTAAGACAGGCTACTGGGTGGGGGATAGATACCATAATGATTATGCAAAAAGACTTTTATGCATGAGTATCTGAACTCCCAGGTTCAATCCCCTGCACCACCACAAACCAGAGCTGAGCAGTGCTCTGGTAAAAGAAATACGTATATACATCCTCGTAGAAACATTCCTAGACTTGACTTCCTAGCTTCTTTTTACCCTAAGATCCCTATTTTCATCTGCTCTAATCCTACTTTATAGATCCTGTTTATTAAACACTTTGTCCTGTTCCATCTTACTGGATTTCAGCTACCAAGTTGCAGATACCGTCCTGACTTCCCTGGGCAGATGACTTCAATGATTCCTGACACCTCACCTATGCAGTTTTACCCCAGTAGGGAAAGATAGAAACAGGCTGGAGGTATGGATCCACCTGCCAATGCCCATGTCCAGCAGAGAAGCAATTACATAAGTCAGAACTCACACCTTCTGTACCCCAAAAAGAATTTGGTCCATACTCTCAGAGGGATAAAGAATAGGGAATTTTCCAGTGGAGGGGATGGGAACTCTGGTGGTGGGAACTGTATGGAATTACATCCCTATTACAAATGTATAATCTTGTAAATCAATATTAAATCACTAATAAAAAATAAAACATTTCTGGCAACTTTCGGAGGCAGGGCTATGGAGCAGCAGCAACTGACTTTCTCTCCTCTCCTCTCCTGGGTCAGCTAGGACTACTAATGGAGATCACCTGGGACCAAAACAAGACAGGACTAGAATGACTTCAGGAACTCACCAACCAGAGAGTGCAAACACGTGTGGCTCGTAGACAGAGAGGAACCTAAGGAGAAAATGAACGATTGGTAACAGTCTGGCAGTTTACCAGTTGAGGCATCACCTCCAGCCTGTTTTACAAACAAAAAGACTGCTGAAGAGAGGAGAGGACTCCCCTAAGACTTACCAAATGCAACTGTGAGTCTCCATTGCTACTGCCCTCATAGGCTGGAGCAGCAGGAGGGAGGCCCTGTGTTGACATGGGGGACCAGGAAACTCAGGAGAAGATCTACACCTTGGTGGCCTAGCAGTGGGGCTGTATAATGGTGGCAGCCTTTTCACATTGTTCTCCTGATGAGAACATGGTGAATAATTGCCTCAGAACCTACAGACTCTAAATAATGGGACTTGTTTAGAAACTCACGGGGCAAAGCAGTGCTGCACCAAGTGGGGTTTGTCCCAGGGATGCAAGGTTGGTTTAATATACATAAATCAATCAACATGACCGATCACATCAATAAAAGAAAGACCAAAACCCACATAGTTATATCAATAGATGCCACATGGTCATATCAATAGATGCAGAGAAAGCCTTTGACAAAATACAACATCCCTTTATGATCAAAACACTACAAAAAGTGGGAATAGGTGGAAAATTCCTCAAGATAGTGAAGTCTATATATAGCAAACCTACAGCCAACATTATACTCAATGGTGAAAAACTGGAAACATTTCCCCTCAGATCAAGTACTAGACAGGGTTGCCCACTATCACCATTACTATTCAACATAGTGTTGGAAGTTCTTGTCATAGCAATCAGGCAGGAACAAGGAATTAAAGGGATACAGATGGAAGAGAAGACGTCAAACTCTCCCTATTTGCAGATGACCTGATAGTACACATGGAAAAACCTAGAAATCAAGCCCCCACTCCCCACCTGCAGGGGAGTCACTTCACAAGCAATGAAGCAGGTCTGCAGGTGTCTATCTTTCTTTCTTTCCCCCTCTCTGTCTTCCCCTCCACTCTCCATTTCTCTCTGTCCTATCCAACAACGATGACAAAAATAACTACAACAATAAAACAACAAGGGCAACAAAAGAGGATAAATAAATAAATATTTTGTAAAAATTTTAAAAACCTAAAGAATGCAGCAAGAAGCTTTTGGAAATCACCAGACAATACAGTAAGGTGTCAGGCTACAAAATTAACATACAAAAGTCAGTGGCATTCCTCTATGAAAACACTAAGTTAGAAGAAATTGAAATCCAGAAATCAATTCCTTTTACTATAGCAACAACAACAACAAAAAATATCTAGGAGTAAACCTAACCAAAGAAGTGAAAGACTTGTATACTGAAAATTATGAGTCACTACTCAAGGAAATTGAAAAAGATACAAAGAAGTGGAAAGATATTCCATGTTCATGGGTTGGTAGAATTAACATCATCAAAATGAATATACTACCCAGAGCCATATACAAATTTAATGCTATCTCCATCAAGATCCCAAAGATATTTTTAGGAGAATAGAACAAATGCTATAAATGTTTATCTAGAATCAGAAAAGACCTTGAATTGCCAAAAACAATTTGAAAAGAAAGAACAGAACTAGAGGCATCACACTCCCAGATCTCAAATTGTAATATAGGGCCATTGCAATCAAAACTGCCTGGTACTGGAATAAGAATAGACTCACTGACCAGTAGAATAGAATTGAGAGCCCAGAAGTAAGCTCCCACACCTATGGACATCTAATCTTTGACAAAGATGGCCAGACTATTAAATGGGGAAAGCAGAGTCTCTTCAACAAATGGTGTTGGAAAAAATGGGTTGAAACATACAGAAGACTGAAACTGAACCACTGTATTTCACCAAACACAAAAGTAAATACCAAGTGGATCAAGGACTTGGATGTTAGATCAGAAACTATCAGATACCTTATATCCTAAGGAACCCAACACATCCATCCAAAAAGATCTGTGTACACATATGTTCTTGGCAGCACAATTTGTAATAGCCAAAACCTGGAAGCAACCCAGGTGTCCAACAACAGATGAGTGGCTGAGCAAGTTGTGGTATATATACACAATGGAATACTACTCAGCTGTAAAAAATGGTGACTTCACTGTTTTCAGCCAATCTTGGATGGACCTTGAAAAATTCATGTTGAGTGAAATAAGTCAGAAACAGAAGGATGAATATGGGATGATCTCACTCTCAGCCCGAAGTTGAAAAACAAGATTAGAAAAGAAAACACAAGTCGAACCTGAAATGAAATTGGAGTATTACACCAAAGTAAAAGACTCTGGGGTGGGTGGGTGGGTGGAGAGAATACAGGTCCATGAAAGATGATGAATGACATAGTGGAGGTTGTATTGTTAAATGGGAATCTGGGGAATGTTATGCATGTACAAACTATTGTATTTACTGTTGAATATAAAACATTAATTCCCCAATAAAGAAATAAATTTAAAAAAAAAGAAACTATCAGATACCTAAGAGGAAAATATTGGCAAAACTCTTTTCCTTATAAATTTTTTCTTTTTTAATATTTATTTATTTATTCCCTTTTGTTGCCCTTGTTTTATTGTTGTAGTTATTATTGATATCATCATTGTTGGATAGGACAGAAAGAAATAAAGAGCGGAGAGGGAGACAGACAGGGGAGAGAAAGACCCCTGCAGACCTGCTTCACCACTTGTGAAGCGACTCCCCTGCAGGTGGGAATCCCGGGGGCTCAAGCCAGGATCCTTACGTGGGTCCTTGTGCTTTGTGCCACCTGTGCTTTGCTTAACCAGCTGTGCTACCACCTGGCTCCCTTTTGCATAAATTTTAAAGATATCTCCAATGAAATGAGTTCAATTATGAAGAAGACTAAGGCAAACATAAACCTATGGGACTACATCAGAGACCCCTCACAGAATGGGAAAAGATCTTTAAATGCCATATATCAGACAAGAGGCTAATAACCAAAATATATAAATAGCTTGCCAAAATCAACAATAAGAAAACAAATGACCCCATCCAAAAATGGGGAGAGGACATGGACAGAATATTCACCACAGAAGAGATCCAAAAGGCCGAGAAACACATGAAAAAATGCTCCAAGTCTTTGATTGTTAGAGAAATGCAAATAAAGACAACAATGAGATACCACTTCACTCCTGTGAGAATGTCATACAATAGAAAAGGTAGCAGCAGAAAATGCTGAAGAGGTTGTAGGGTCAAAGGGACTCTCCTGCACTGCTGGTGGGAATGTCAATTGGTCCAACCTCTGTGGCAGTCTGGAGAACTCTCAGAAGGCTAGAAATGGTCCTACCCCATGACCCAGCAATTCCTCTCCTGGGGATATATGCTAAGGAACCCACCACATTCATCCAAAATAATTTGTGTATACCTATGTTCTTAGTGCACAATTTGTAATAGCCAAAACCTAGAAGCAACCCAGGTGTCCAACAACAGATGAGTGGCTGAGCAAGTTGTGGAATACTACTCAGCTATTAAAAATGGTGACTTCACCATTTTCAGCCCATCTTGAATGGAGCTTGAAGAAATCATGTTAAGTGAAATAAGTCAGAAACAGAAGGATGAATATGGGATGATCTCACTCTCTGGCAGAAGTTGAAAAACAAGATCAGACGGAAAACACAAGTAGAACCTGAACTGGAGTTGGCATATTGCACCAAAGTAAAAGACTCTGGGGTGTGGGGAGGGGGAAATACAGGTCCAAAAAAAATGACAGAGGACCTAGTGGAGGTTGTATTGTTATGTGGATAACTCAGCAATGTTATGCAAGTACAAACTATTGTATTTACTGTTTAATGTAAAACATTAATCCCCCAATAAAGAAATTAAAAAAAAAAAGAAAAAGAAAATGTAGGAAGTCATTGGGGGAAAAAAATAAAATACTGTTAAAAAAACTTGCCTGTACATACTTACATACACATTAGCTTTCTCATTATTCCCTGTCATGCCCTGATCTATATAGTGTTTTCCTTCTTTCAGGAAACAAGGAAACTAAGGCACAGACAAACAGGATAACTGGATTTACTGAGAGTTTATAATTGGACAAGGAGAGTCATAGTAAGGAGAACACACACACAGATTTTCCAGAGGTGAAAAGCTTTCCGTGAACTGGCTGCTAAGGACAAGAGAAAGACATAATGTGAGGCTATGTTGTTTCCAGTTCTGCCTTCTCTTTGGCAACTGTGCTCCAGAGCACTGGGGTTCAGTGTCTGCAGGATTCCTCTGCTCCTGGTGGCCATTTTTTTTATTCCTTTCTTTCTTTTTTTTTTTTTACTTTGAGAGACTGGGTGAAATAGAGAGGTTAAGGGAAGAGAGGGAGGAAGAGAGAGAGAGAGAGAACACTGTTTCACCACTAATGAAACTCCCCCCTTGCAGGTGAGGATCAGGGGCTTGAACCTGAGTCCACAATCATTGTAATGTATGTGCTCCACTGGGCACACCACTGCTCAGCCTCTAAATCCCCATTTATCTTCCAGACATAATAGAGTAAAGCAGAGACCTGTGATGACTAGTCAGTCCAGGTTGCTGTGTCATCTTGTCTACATGAGTGACCTTTCCAGGCCCCCCAAGGCCAAATCCTACAGGACTCAAGCCAGGGAGTATCTACAGGTGAAGCAAAGAGCAGAAGCCAGGGTCACAGGGTAAACACTGTCTGTCACTAGGATATCCTAGTGTGAAGGCTTGGGGATTGCACAACTCTGACTTCTTAAGAAATTCTGTAGATCTAGGTTCTTCAGGGAAAGAAAACTCAGATGTACAGAAAGGGAAGTGAATCTGGAAAACACCAGTGGAAGCCAGGTATTGTTTTTCTTATCAGAAAAGAAAAGAAGGAAGGGAAGTCAGGCAGTAGCACAGCAGGTTAAGCGCATGTGGCACTAAGTGCAAGGACTGGGCATAAGGATCTCGGTTCAAGCCCCTGGCTCCCCACCTGCAGGGGAGTCGCTTCACAGGCATTGAAGCAGGTCTGCAGGTGTCTATCTTTCTCTCCCCCTCTCTGTCTTCCCCTCCTCTCTCCATTTATCTCTGTCCTATCTAACAACGACAACATCAATAGCAACAACAATTAATAACTACAACAACAATAAAAAGCAAAGGCAACAAAAGGGAAAATAAATAAATAAATATTTTTTAAAAAGAAAGAAAAAGAAGGAAGAAGAAGGAGGAGAAGGAGAGGAAGGAGAAGAAGAATAAGAAGAAAAAAGGACACTTGGAAGTAGTATAGATATAGGTGTAAGTTAGAAAGGACATGAAGGTAGGAATGTAGAAAAACATGGCAAAAAATATATATAAACAGATAGTTATAAAGTCAACCCAGATCTGTGACCATGGGAGAACTACAGCAGTTTCCAGTGAAGGAAATGGGGACACAGGACTCTGGTGGTGGGAATGGTGTGGAGTTATACCCCTATAATCTTATCTTTTTAAAAATCAAGATTAAATCAGTAATAAAAAGAAAAAGAGGGAGTCAGGAGGTAGTGCAGTGGGTTAAGCATACTTGGCACAAAGCTCAAGGACAGGCTTAAGGATCCCGGTTCGAGCCCCCGGCTTCCCACCTACCGGGGAGTCTCTTCACAGGTGGTGAAGCAGGTCTGCAGGTGTCAGTATTTCTCTCTCCCTCTCTGTCTTCCCCTCCTCTTTCCATATCTCTCTGTCCTATCCAACAATGATGATATCAATAACAATGACAATAATAACTACAACAATAAAAGAACAAGGGAAACAAAAGGGAATAAATAAATAAAAATTTAAAAAAACTTTCTTTAAAAATAAAAAGAAAACTCAGATATAAAGTGTTACTCACTGAGAGTAGGTGGTGGTACACCAGGTAGAGAACACACATCACCATGCATAAGGATCCAGGTTCAACTCCCAGCTCCCCACCTGCAGAGGAAAGCTTCATGAGTGGTGGAACAGTGCTGCAGGTGTCTCTCCCTCTGTCTTTTTTACTTTCTCCCTCACTATTTATGTTTTTACCCTCTATTTTTTTTTAAATGGTCAGGGTCAGGCAGTAGTGTAGCTGGTTAAGTGCTCACGTTACAGTGCACAAGGACCTAGGTTCAAGCTCCTGGCTCCCACCCACAAAGAGAAAGCTTAAGTAGTGAAGCAGAGCTGCAGGTGTCTCTCTGTCTGTCTCCCTCTCTATGTCCTTCTCCCATCTCAATTTCTCTCTGTCTCTATCCAATAATACAAAAAAATAATAATAAGATTTTTAAAAAATGGCCACCAGGAATGGTGAAGTTGTATAGGCACTGGGCCCAAGAGATAATCCTTGAGGAGAAAAAAACTGGCTACTAATTTAGGTGTTTAGTGCCATCATGAAAGAAAACTCTTGGAATGCCAAACTGCACCAGACCCAGGTTGGCCCAGGTATGCTAGTCCTCAGGCAAAGCCCTTCAACAAGCCAGGCACATGCCCACACTGGGGCATGTATCTGCTGCTCCCTCTTTCTCCTGACACCTGATGGCTCACTCCTTCACCTTGTCAAGGTATCTGTCTGTTCAAACACTTCCTCTAAGAGGCTCTCCCTGACATTCCTGTCCAATGTCTTGTGAAATTTTTCTTCCAGCACTTACTCCCATTGGCCTGTCCATCACTGCAGTGGGAACTTGTCTGCAGAAGCTCATCATTGGAAAAAGGATATATACAGATGGCCATACCTTAAGAGGATACCCAGTACTCCCTGGCTGGCTGGGTCTCCCCCTTTTCCAGAAGCCTGAGGTATTGGTGAGATGCTGACTTGTGGGCCAAGGGGATGCCTGTATTCTGGAGTTATGCCAGGGACAGATGATCTGGTTCTGACCCATCCCCACCCGCCACAGCCTCCATGAGTAAGCTGGGGAGACCCAACACCACTGGAGGCCTTAATCTCCCACCTAAACAGTAAGGGGCTGTACATATCACTTCCTCGTGGGCACTCAGGTCTTCCTAAGATGGCCACTCAGGCCAAGAGGTAGAACTAGCTGTCAGCTCTATAGCCGCACTGTGTACACAGTGCTCAGAAGGGGTAGAGAGTGCACAGTGGGTGGGCCAAGTGGCAACTGGAAGAGCAGTATGGGGGGAGTATCTTTTCTGGATACCTGGAGCCATCAGACAGGCTGATGGTTTAGGGCAACTGAGTAGAAGTGGAAAGTGTCACTTCTTTAAGGAAAGAGGCACCAAAGACCCATCCAGCACATACACCAGGGAGGTTTCTGGGGGTTTCACCCAGCTAGTCCCCATTTCAGACCATGATGAGGATGATAATTTTGCTGCAGAATACGCCCAGAATTTGTGCTCATACAAGTGTCATGTCTGAACCTGTAACTTCCAAGAAAGCAGGCACCCCAGTAAAAAAAAAAAAAAAAGTTGGAATCTCAGTGTAGTTTTGTTTTTTTAAAAATATTTAGTTATTTATCCCCTTTTGTTGTCCTTGTTGTTTTACTGTTGCAATTATTATTGTTGTTGTTATTGATGTAATCATTGTTGGATAGGACAGAGAGAAATGGAGAGATGAGAAAATGACAGAGGGGGAGAGAAAGATAGACACCTGCAGACCTGCTTTACCACCTGTGAAGCGACTCTCCTGCAGGTGGGAAGCTGGGGCCTCGAACCGGATCCTTACGGCGGTCCTTGCACTTTGCGCCACATGTGCTTAACCCGCTGCGCTTAGTATAGTTTTGGAGGTAAGGGAGATAGCATAATGGCTATGCAAAGAGACTCTCATGCCTGAAGCTCCAATGTCCCAGGTTCAATCCCCTGCACCATAAGCTAAGAGCTGATCAGTGCTTTGGTTAAAAAAAGAAGAAAAAGAAAAAGAACAAAAGCAGCCACCCCCAAGAAAATAACATGTGAGTCCTGTGTGTGAAAGTACATGCCCTCGTGAGACACACAGCTGCAATGCAAGAACCCAGATGTGGGGGTACTGTGTGTCTGGAGCCAAATCCCAGTTTGGTTCTCCTTCCCCCAGTGGGCCTTAATTGCCCCCCTCTGTGACCTGCCTGAGTAACAAGAAGCAAGGTGCAGCCTGGCCAGTGAGCAAAAGGAAACACAGAGTCAAAGCAGTAGGGGGGTGGAGAGAGGAGTAAAGGGCTTCTAGTCTAGCAGAGTAGCGGTGTTACTCATAAGGACAATTATAAGGGCCTCAACCCAGCCTGCAGAAAAACAAGACAGAGCTTAACAATGTTCTGGTGAAAAAAAGAAAGATAGGAAGGAAGGAAGGAAGGAAGGAAGGAAGGAAGGAAGGAAGGAAAGAAGGAAGGGAGGAAGGGAGGGAGGGAAAGTAAAGAGAGAAAGACAGGCAGTCACTAGGTATGCAGCAGCTAGAGCACTGGACTTGTATGAAATCCTAAGTTTGATCCCCAGCATCATATGTGCCAGAATTATATTCTGGTTCTCTCTTTTCTCTCTCTCAAATAAAACTTTAAAGAAAAGAGGAGGGGAAAAGGGGAGGAGAAGTAGGGAGATTAGCAAAGAGAAAAACAAGTTCTAGGGTCCAGGTGGTAGCGCACCTGGTAGAACATACATGTTACCTTAATCAAATACCTCAGTTCAAGTGCCAGGTTCCCACTTGCAGTGGGGAGCTTCACGAGTGGTGGAGCAGCACTACAGGTGTCTCCCCTCTCTGTCTGCTTGTGTAACCCTCTATAAAAAGAAAAGTAGGGAGGGATATGAACACCATTTTTGGCAGTAGAGTTTATTTTTAATAAATAAATAAATAAAACACCAGGGACTATGACATAGTACTCTGCACCTAGGTCTCTACCCAAAAGGTGACTTACACAGCTCACTAAGGTCAAAAGATGGAAGCAACCCAACTATCAATCACCAGTAGATGGAGGGCCACACAGGTGGCATATCCACACAGCACATGATGACACATCCATGATAAAGAAGCACATTCTGATAGGCTCCAACATGGAAATCTGGGCCACATCAGGCTGACTGAAGCAAGCCAGATGCAAAAAAGCCAAAATACTATGATTCCACTTTTACGCCATGTCCAGAAAAGGCCACTCAAGAGGGACAGGAAGCAAACAAGAGTCTGCCAAGGACTTGGGGGATGGAGACAGAGAGTGACTTGCAGAGTTACAGACAAGAGAACAGGGTGTTCTCTAGAGTGGTGGAAATATTCTGGAACCAGACAATGGAGATGTTTGCACAACACTGTGAATGCTCTCAATGCCACTGAATCGTATACTTATAGTGGATAATTGTATGTTATGTGAATTTGACCTCCATAGAAAAGAGGGGGAGGAGGAACCAGGGATGCAGCTAGGCCAGGACAGAAACAGCAGCTGACTTAGTGAGCCAGACTGCCTGGCTTCAGAAGCTTCTTCTGTGCTAGGGAAATAGCTCACTTGGATAGTGCATTGTTTTGCCTAGTGCAGAGCCCAGCCCTCACCACAATGAAAGAAGCTTCAGTGCTCTTCTTTCTCTCTTCTCTTCTCTCTTTCTCTCTCTATCTCCTCTCCTTTCCTCTTCCTTTCTCTTCTTCCTCTTCTTCTTCCTTCTTCCTCTTCTTCTTCCTTCTTCTTCTTCTTCTTCTTCTTCTTCTTCTTCTTCTTCTTCTTCTTCTTCTCCTTCTCCTCCTTCTCCTCCTTCTCCTTCTCCTTCTTCTCTCTCTCTCTCTCTCTCTCTCTCTTTTAGACTCCTCTACTACCTGGCAGCTGTGTGCCCCATCATCTCTATGTACCCCTGTTTCTCCCTGTGTGGAAGAAGGCTGAGAACAACACCTGCTGGGGTGAGTGAGGCTCCCTGGCTGCCCAGTGGCAGAGTTATGAGTCAGAGAAGCTCCCTTTATGGGTCTCCAGTCAGTTTCCAGCGTCCTCTGCTCCCCCACTAACCAGCCCTCTGCCTTCCTACCCTAGCTTACTCCACAGCCTCTCTTTGTCTTCCTATCAGTAAAATGGGCTCATAGCCACATGTATGTTGTAGGACATTATGAGAGAGGAGCTTTGCTGGCTGGAGGTGTCAGAGCTGTAGGTGTGGGCTAGGGTGTGGTTTCATTCATTTTCTTTTTTTTTATTCTTCCCCCCAATCTCACCCCCACCCCCCACCCCCAGGGCATCATTGTTCCAAGACGATGTTGATAGACAGATAGAAAGAAATAAAGAAAGAAAAAATAAAGAAAGAGCAAAGGGGGAAGGCAGTGGTACATAGTATCAGTGCAAGGACCTGAGCAGGATCCCAGTTCAAACCCCCAGCTCCCCATCTTCAGGGGGGTTGCTTCTCAAGTGGTGAAGTAGGTCTGCAGATGTCTTTCTCTCTCCCTCTCTGTCTTCCCCTCCTCTCTCAATTTCTCTCTGTCCTATCAAAAAAAATTTTTTTTTGAAAAAATGACCACAGGAGCTGGGCGCAGTGGCACAAACTTGCATTCCCAGCTACTTGGGAGGCTGAGGTTGAAGGACCACTTGAACCCAGGAGTTCTGAGCTGTAGTGCACTATGCCAATCAGGTGTCCACACTAAGTTCGGCATCAATATGGTGACCTCCCAGGAGCGGGGGGCCACCAGGTTGCCTAAGGAGGGGTGAACCAACCCAGGTAGGAAAAAATGACAACAGGAGCAGTGGATTCATAGTGTAATGGATTCATAGTGTAAGCACCAAACCCCAGTGATGGCCCTGGAGGGAGGGAGGGAAAAAGAGAGAGAGAGAGAGAGAATGGAAGGGAGGAAAGGAGGGAAGGAAGGAAACAGCACGGAATTTTCCTCTGGTGCAGCAGGGACCAAGGTCAGACCTGTGTTGCACAGCAGACAAAACAGCACACTATTCAGGTGGGCTATTCTGCCAGCCTTCCTCCTCTTTCCCCTTCTCCTCCTCCTCCTCCTTCTTTTTAAATACAGCCTCAGGGAGTGAACTTAGGCCCTCGAAGACCAACTAAGCCTCAGTTTTTGCACTGTTTATTTTTACTTTTGGCTTTTTGTTTTGAGTTTTACTGTTTTTACTGAAAGAGGAAAGAGCAAAAAAGAGAGAGAAAAAAAAGAGATGCATTAACATCACTCCACCAGCATGGTATTCCCACATTGGTACACCCTCCCTGCCTTACCCAAGGCAGCAGGGTGAACCTAAGGTCAGAACATTAGCAACCAACCAGCAATCCCTAGATGTATGTGCCTCTGTGCTCAGCTGAGAAGCCCAGGACCAGTTCCTTACAGAGCTCCTGGGGGGCCAGGGTTCAGCTCACTGCCATGGTCACCCATCAAACAGTCTTGGTCAGTTTGTCCTCCTCCTGTGTCATTCTCCCACCTCCTCACTCCTGTTCCTGGGTACAAATGTGGCCTGGCATGTGATCAGGCCCTCACTCCACCAGTGGAGCTACTTGCTGGCCTGGTTGTCTCATTTTTGCCTCCACAGTTCCTTGTGTGACTGAAGGGTCATGTGTGGAGCCAGGTGGTGGGTGGAAAGGGTGGAGGGTCAGTGTCACACGCCCTTCTGTCCCAAACAGCCCAGTTGTGCTGATCGGGAACTCTGAATGGAGCTTGAGGAAATCATGCTAAGTGAGAGAATCCAGAAAGAGTACGACAGATACTGAGTGATCTTACTCATGGGTATGACTTAAGTAACAAAAACAGAAAGGGAAAACATAAAGCAAAACTTGGGCTGGATGTGATATACTGCACCAAAGCAGAGGACTCTGGGGGGGGGAAGGGGAAGCTGGAGGTGTGGGGGCGGGGCTTTGGAGTCCTGGTGGGAAATGACCTAAATTGGGATGGGATGAAAGTGTTTTGCAGACACCTATCTGGGGGAGATGAGAGCTTATATGTATGTGTCAACAACTATACTGTAACCCCCCCAAATTAAAATTTTAATTTTAAATTAAATTAACTTTTTTCAATTAATAAATAAAAAACAATAATTACACTTTAAGTGAAAATTCAGGTTGGGGGACACCATGAAGGGAGCCAGGGAGGAAAGGTGTGGGGGAGAAGAGGGGCTCACAATCCCCACAACTCCACCGCCAACCCCGCCCCACCCCGCAGCAGGAACCACTGCGTGGGGAGCGGGGGAGGGGCAATGTGGCCTGCGCAGATTCAGCCTGACCCAGCATACTTTATAAATTTTGCATCACCTCGGCTATGAATAGCTTCCTCCGCAGCAAGACAGACAGTTCAAAGGAAAGAGAAGGGCCTGAGGCAGGACAGGAGAAGGGTGGGCTGCATATCGATTTCCTAACTGGGGTTCCAGAGACACAACGGAGGGAGTATGGGAGGTGGGAGGGGAACCTCCACCCTCTTACTTCTACCCAAATCCCCTACGGGTCAGGTTTATTGCCAAGTCCAGGCTGCATTGGGGTCCACCCAAGAACTCAGGTAGGCCCCAAAAGATGGGGCGGAGAATGAAGGAAGGCAAGTCTGGCGAACCTACCTAGAAAGCCCCATCTTCCCCAGACCTGTGGGGCACTTAGGCAAGGGAAGGTGTCCCAGGCAGGTACACCAAGGCCCAGGAAATCCACTGTCCACCAGAGGGCGCTCGCATCCGCCAAGGGCTCAAGGGAAGATGCCAAGGGTCTGGCTGAACTGATGGGAAAGAGGGGATAAAGGGGGAGGGCTCCTCCACAGCCTCTATGCCTGCAGAGTCGGGGTTCAAATCCCAACTCCACCTCTTCCTGGCTGGGTGACCTTAGGAAAGCTGCAGAACCTCCCTGTGCTTCAGTTTCCCCAACAATACACATTCCACGGATCAACCTGGGTGCTCACCCCACAGGATGCCCAGTGACACTCACACAATTCTCAGATGCCTCTCGATTCCATGTTCCCAAATGCAGAGCCAGAGGGTGCTGCTCCCTGGCTTGGGGAAGGAGCATGACTGAAGGGCTGAGTGTGCACCAAGCCCCATGCTGCTCATGTTTTAATCAGTGATGTGTGAAGGGGGAGACCTTCTCCTATAAACAGGAAGTCACTGCTGGGAGGGGGAGGGGTTCAGGAGGTGACTCACCCAGTAGAGTGTACTCAGCCAGGCACAAGGATCTGAGTTTTAGCCCCAGGCCACCACACTGGAATGCCTGCCAGGGAAAGTTTCACATGCAGTCAAGCAGTGCTGAGGTGTCCCTCTTTTTCTCTGTGCCTTTCTCGCCCTCTCTGTATCTCTGTATCTCAGTTTCTATCTAGAAAAAGGAAAATAAATAGATGCTGGGAAAGGTAGAATTGTGCAGGCACTGAGCCCCAGTGATAACCCTGGTGGAAGAAGGAGGGAACCAGCAAGTTGCTGCTAGGAAGCTTATACACACCACCAAGCAAGTCCCTCAAGAACCAAATCCCCACCAGGTTGAGAGGTGCGCTCAGAGGCAGGAGACATTGGCTGGGCAGTCTCTTTCTCTGGCAGTGTGAGTAGGGAGCATGGCAGGTTCCCCATGGCACTCCTCAGGTCACACCACCTGCACCCACCCTCATACGTACACCAGAGACCTCAGGCCACATCTCCAGCCCCACTCCACCCCCTCTGCAGCAAGTTGCCTGTGAACAAAAAGGTTCATTTACCACCAGGCTCCAGTGAGAACTGTCATGCCAGCACCACAGTGTCCGTACCTGTAAGGAACCTGGCTCTGACAGCCAGTAGGACTGAGCTCATCCTATGGGGAATCATTCTGAATGCTTTATGAGCATTCATTCACTCAGCACTCCAGCTGTTCCCACAACATAGACACTGTCAGCACCAATTTCACATAGGAGAGACTTGAGACCAGGGAGGAGGCCAAGGAGTTTGCCCAGGATTCATCACCATTCCCCCATCAGTGCTGTCACTCTGCTCTCTCAGAGCCTCAGCTGCCCTGACCGGGATGGTCTGAGATGAAGGGTGCAAGATCCAGTCCAACCTTCAGTGGGTACACTCGCCCACTGAGCAAGTGAGGACAGGGTTATGAGCCTCTTTGTGCCTCTGCCTTCTCCTTTGTGGTTGAGAGTAGCGACAGCATCTGGCCTCAGGGCTAAATAAGGCAAAGTGTGTGCATGTCTCAGACCATGGGATGTGGGTGAGAAGTGCTCTGGAAGCCAGAGTCATTCTCGTGGCTCACCTGGTAGAGTACACAAGAACCTGAGTTCAAGCCCCCAGTCCCCACCTGCAGGGCAGAAGCTTCACAAATGGTGAAGCAGTGCTGCAAGTGTCTCTTCTCTGTGTCTCAACCTCTATTAAAACAGAAAGAAAAATGACTGCCAGGAGTAGTGGAGTCATCATGCCCCAGAGATAACCTTGGTAGAAATAAATAAATAAAATAAATAAATAAGGCATGTTTCTGTTGCTATAATGTGAGGTGATCCTAAAAACCTTTCTTGTCTTGCAACTACAGGCTTTAAAGGGGAGTTTCAGACAGCCAAAATCACAGAGGCCTGGGGGCTTCCTGTGCCTAGCTGAAGGCAGCAGCCACACACACACCAGTTCTGAGTAGTCAGTGAAAAACTCAGGAGCAATTAGGAGACACCATTGACACAAGCTTTGTCTGCAGCAGTACATCTTTATTAATGATGCTTTTAATGAAGCAACCAAACTGCTGGCAGAAACCATCACACCAGCCATCCCTTGGGTGCACACTCTTCACTCCCTCATTTCCTCCTGGTGGAAGGAAAAGGAAGCATGCCCTTATGCAGATGATGGGAAGGCCTCAAGTCTTGGAGACTGAGATCTCCATCCTCTACCGGTAGAACAGAGTTGGAGTATACCAGTTATCTGTCACAACTCCATAACAAATGTACCCTAAACTCAAGGATACAAAGAAATAAGTTTGTTTGTTTGTTTGTTTGTTTTTTAGTATTTGCTTGTTTACGAAAGAGCAAAAGAGCTAGAGCATCATTCTGGTACATGCTAAGCTGGGGATCAGACTTGGGACTTCATGCATCATATATAACCCCACCTCCTGGGCCGTACAGTTTACCTAGTTCCCAACATGGAGGTTCACTGACTGTGAACAAACAGAAGCTGGCTCCCTAGGAGATCAACAAACTAGTCCAAGTCAGTTTATGAAGCACAGGAAGTTCTCCAGTACAAGTGTGGAGGCTGCAGAACCTCCTGGAATCTAGTCTCAGACCCAACCTGACTTCTCCTCTGCCTGATCCTCTCAGCACTGCCAATTACACATTCCAGGGAGGAATAGGAGATAGATTCCATGTTTTAGTGGAGGTGACTGCAAATAACTTGCAGCCAATTATGCAATTTGTTGCAATCATGAATTCAATCAATAAACATGCTCTGAGCTCTATTGATAGGCCAGACTTTAGGCTTGGTGCCACCGGGGCTGCAGAAGGGAAGGACTTGCTTTCTACTCTCCAGAAACCTCCAGTTTGATGGAGGATATTGACATGCTGATGATCTGGCTTAACATCTTGGAGTGGAGTTGCGGCATGGGGAAGAAGTTCCTAGCAGGGCAGCATGGGAAGTGGCTCAGTGGAAAAGTATCAGACTCTCAAGCATGAGGCCCAAAGTTCAACCCCTAGCACCACATGTACCAGAGTAATGCTCTGGTTCTCCCTCTCATCAACAAATAAGCTTTCAAATAAATAGCATGCTTTATAAACTGTAAGGTGCTGCATAGCTGCAGGACACTTTATCAAGACCTTGTTGGCTCTGGTTGCTCATGAGACTCATGGCAGGTGAGGCTCCATAGCCTGAGGAAGGTCTAGGATTGGAATGTGAATGTGTCTGCTTTTTTTTTGCACCTGTCCTAGGTCAACTGACTTGGGACAATGAGTCAAGTCTAAGTATGTAGAAGTGTGTGCAGGTGTGTGGGGAGACAAGAGACCAGTGGCTGGGAGGCTGGACAAGATCTGCTTGGAGCTTCCAAAATACAGCCTGTGTGAGACTCCCTAGAAGGCCACCCTGAAACAAACACACACACACACACACACACACACACAACCAGACCTCACTCTGCAAAAACCACCTGCTATCTTATCTACTCTGCCTGCCTTTGCCGTGGAGATTCCCAATACATTCATCATGTTAGTTGGGAAAGAGAGGTGTGCTTCTCACCTGTTCAGTGAGGTGAATCACAATACCTGGGCTATGACCAGCCCAGGGGAAGCCTTGGACAGGCTGCTGAGGTCTCTGGGACAAGTTACAACAGGAGTAATGACCGTGACAGCATCATTTGCTGAACTCCATCCTGGATGTTTTGCCCTTTACTGCTCACAAGCAAAATCTGCAGCAAGAATGGTGAGGTGGCTGCCCCAGGTCATATAACAAGCCAAGCTGTGGCCCCAGGAATGACAATTCTGGTGGTCCCTGCTTGTTACCATGGGTCCTAGACATCGAGTTGGTGGCACTAAACATCCACAGCCACTTCTGACATGAGGTTCTGTCACCAGGCATCACTGAGACAGGAGAAACTGGGGCACTGAAGTGGAGCAACAGCTAGTCCAAAGTCACACAGCCATACAGCAGGAGGCCCCAGAGGTCAGTCCTGAATCTGAGCGGACACACTAGGCCGCCCTGTGTCAGCCTCCTCTTCACTCACTTTGAGGCCATAGAAGAGAAGCTTCTCCCCGACAGTCAGTATTACTCAATATTACTCAGTCTGGTAGCAAAAAGAGGAGAGGAGGAAGCTTGACTTCCTGCCAGCCCCACCCCACCCTTCCCAGCCCCATCCTGTCCCCTGCACACCAGCCACACCAGGCTTGACTTCTGCACCTGCCACACCTTTGCAGAGGCTGTTCCTCTTGCCTGGAATACCTCTTCCTCTTCATACACATCCTTCAAGACAAATCCAGCTCATTTCTTTTCTGGGCCTGCTTACCCTCCCTGATTCCAAGTGGACCCCGGCACTTGTGACCCCCTGACCCTAACCCTGGGCTAAAATGAACAGGTCAGCACCGTGCCCCCTGCCAGCGTTGGGGCCTGCTCCCTGCCCCCACACTCCAACCCCAGCAAGTGACGTATGGATTCACTGTAACACAAATCAGTCGGTTCAGGGAAGTCAAATTCAGGCCCCACCCATTACACTCCTCCAGGAAAACACATTCCCAGGCACTGTACTTATCTATGCCTACTATCAGAGCCCAGGGATGTTGAATTATAAAAATAAATAAATAACCTTACAGGGGATGAGGGAGTTGCTTCAAACAAGTAAAGTTCTCAAGGCTAAGGTTTCAGAATTTATATTCTCACAAACTTCATCCCATCTGCCAGTGCCCAATATATGATCAAGGCTAGAACAGGGGTATTCAAACTGGGTTCCAAAGTACCCTGGGGTCCTCAGGGCCATGGGTGGGGGTTGGAAGACACCTCCCTCCCTGTTTTTAACCTGATAGCTAGCATTCAACCTAGTTTATGTGACAGGACTCCTGGAAAAGATCTCTTTTTCTTTCAATGGGTTTGCTAGTGTCCATGGAGTGTGGATGAGGAAAGAATTAGGATGACCACTTAGGAAAACAGCCTGGGGTGTGGCACAGTGACTAAAGCTTTGAACTCTCAAACATGAGGTCCTGAGTTTGATCCCCAGCATTCCATGTGTCAGAATGATGCTCTGGTTCTCTCTTTTTCTTCTCTCTCTCATAAATAAACAAATTGAGGGCAGGGGATAATTTTGCATAATGGTTATGCAAAAGATTTTCACTCCTAAGGATCTAAAGTGACAAGTTCCATCCCCAGCACTACTACAAACCAGAGCTGATCAGTCTCTTGTCTCTCTCTCTCATCTCTCCCTCTCACGTAAGTAAATAAATACATACATTTAAAATGTATATTTAAAAAACAAATTGAAAGAAAAAAAGAACAAAAAACTGATAAAAGTAGCTACAGATGAACTCTCAGAAGGCTAGAAATGGACCTACCCTATAATCCTGCAATTCCTCTCCTGAAGATATATCCTAAGGAACACAACAAACCCATCCAAAAAGATCTGTGTACACATATGTTGTGGCAGCACAATTTGTAATAGCCAAAACCTGGAAACCACCCAGGTGTCCAACAACAGATGAGTGGCTGAGCAAGTTGTGGTATATATACACAATGGAATACTACTCAGCTGTAAAAAATGGTGACTTCACCATTTTCAGCCAATCTTGGATGGACCTTGAAAAATTCATGTTAAGTGAAATAAGTCAGAAACAGAAGGATGAATATGGGATGATCTCAGTCTCAGGCAGAAGTTGAAAAACAAGACCAGAAGAGAAACACACAAGTAGAACCTGAACTGGAACTGGAGTATCACACCAAAGTAAAAGACTCTGGGGTGGGTAGGGGGGAGAATACAGATCCAAGAAGGATGACAGAGGACCTAGTGGGGGTTGTATTGTCATATGGAAAACTGGGAAATGTTATGCATGTACAAACTATTGTATTTACTGTCGAATGTAAAACATTAATTCCCAAATAAAAATTTTTTTAAAAGTAGCTACAGATAAAGGTGCATAGTCTGTGACCCAGTAAGACCACAGTTGGATACAAACTACAGGAGATGTGGCCAGGTGGTGGCACACCTGGTTGAGTGCACATGTTACAACACTCAAGGACCCAGGTTTGAGCTCCCAGTCCCCACTTGCAGGGGAAAAGCTTTGCGAGTGGTGAAGCAGGGCTGCAGGTGTCTCTCTCCCTCTCTGTCACCTCCTTCCCTCTTGATTTCCGGCTATCTCTATCCAATAAATAAATAAACATAATTTAAAAAGACATTTAAACTATAGGAGATAAAGACATGTGTCCACCCGAAAATACACACCAGAGCATTCTTTCCACTTTCACAGAGCAAAGCTTAATTCCTAAACCAGAAGGAACCCATCAAGAGGAGGAAATAGAACACCAGGCCTGCACTGTACTCATGTACTCCTAAGTGTGTACAGTGCAGCTAAAGGGACAGGCCAAGCACCTCAATGTAGATAAACCTGATCCAAGATGTTATCCCCAATGAGGGAGCCACGCTGAAACAATTCATTGATGGTGAAGTTCAAGAACAAGTCAAGGTGGAGCCAGAGTGACCAGTCACAGGGTGAGGCACCTGCTATGCCATGTGCGTGGCCCAGGTTTTAGCCCCAGTACCACATGAGAGATGGATGGTTCCAGGGAAACTCCAGTGCTATGATGTCTCTGTGGCCTTACTTCATCAAATGAAGAAAGGATAATGGCTAGGGAAAATAAAACCGTCTGGGCCAGGAGGCAGCACACCCAGTAGAGCCCACACATTACCAAGAGGAATGACCCAGGTTCAAGCCCCTGGTCCGCACCTACTGGGGCAGAGGGGAAGCTTCATAAGTGGTGAATTAAAAAATAATAGTAAGCAGTGAATTAATGTTGCAGGTGTCTCTCTCCCTATATACCCTTCTCCTTTCAATTTCTCTTTGTCTCTACTAACATAATGGAAGGGGGCAAAGAGGGATGGTGGGTGATGATCATCAGGAACAGGGGATTTGCAGGCACAGAGTCCCAGTATTAACCCTGGTGGCAATAATAAGGAGGTCAGTCTGGAACCCCACCCCCCCCACTGTCAGTGGCTGAGCTGTGTTTATCATGTGACTTCTTCTGAACAGGGAGACAAAATTGAAATTTGTGAAACAGAATATTCTGGTACAAAGAAATAAACAGAGGAGGAGCAGTTCCCCACCACCCCACCCTGCCTCCAGCCATTGGGGGCCACAGTGGAGGATGGGATGGCTGGAGTGGAGACCATCATTTTGCAGTTATCAAGTGAAAAATCTAAGAGCAAATGGCAAGGCACTGGGTGAGGCCAAAAGATGGATGAAAAGATCCTGAAGTGCTGTTGAGCTCATTCAGATAGAGTGCTGCTTAGCCATGTTTAGCCATGTGGTGCTAGCTGCCTCCGAACTTTTCTTGATAGGAGATAATTAAATGTTTTTGTTATTCAAGTCACTGTGGCTGAGGGAATTCTGCCAACCTGTGGTGGGATGCTTTCTAACTGAAAAACTCAAAAAGGGTGCCTCTAAGGAAGCTGTTCCAAGTGAGATTTCCCCTTCTCATCTTTTTCTGTCTTACTGTTGTTACCATTGTTGTTGGGGCTTCCCTGCTCTGGGACTTTTCCAGATAGGGAGACAGAGACACCATAGCATCAAGGCCTCCTCCAGTGTGGCGGGGTCCAGACTCAAACCTGGGTTTTATACACAGTGAAAGTCTTCCTACACAGGTGAGCTGTTTTCCCAGGTCCCCATTCATGTTTTAAGGCCCAGTTCAAGTGCTACCTTCACAAGGAAACAGTCTTCAAATATCCCCTGCAACGCTGGACATCAACAATGCCCACTGCTGCTCCAAATCTATCCTATTTTCTGAAGCATCATACCTCTCACTGGCAGAGTAAGAGCAGGGGCTACATCTTCAAGGGTTTGTTTATTTGTTTGTTTGTTTGTTTGTACAGAGTAAAAGAGATCACAGCATCAAAGCTTCCTTCAGTGCGATAGGAGCCGGGCTTAAACCTGAATCATACACATGGCAAAGCAGCACACTATCCAAGTGAGCTATTTGTCAGTCCTACATCCATCTTCAAGGAACTGCACCCCAAGGTGCTATAAAAGTGGCCTGGCTGGGGGTTGGGCAGTAGCGCAGCAGGTTAAATACATATGGTGCAAAGCGCAAGGACCGGCTTAAGGATCCCGGTTCAAGCCCCCAGCTCCCCACCTGCAGGGGAGTCGATTCACAAGCAGTGAAGCAGGTCTGCAAGTGTCTTTCTCTCCCCCCTCTGTCTTCCCCTCCTCTCTCCATTTCTCTCTGTCCTATCCAACAACGAACGACATCAACAACAATAATAATAACCACAACAAGGCTATAACAACAAGGGCAACAAAAGGGGAAAAAAAATGGCCTCCAGGAGCAGTGGATTCATGGTGCAGGCACAGAGCCCAGAGCCCCAGCAATAACTCTGGAGGCAAAAAAAAAAAAGTGGCCTGTCAAGTAGCAGGCACTCAGTTCATAGTCAGTGAATGAAAGTGTTTAAGCTTCCCTACCCACGCCAGAAAAGCACTGCCTTCAAGAAAGAAATTTTAAGGGTACGTTAAAAATCAGGTTAGACGCCCTATGATCAGTGACTGAGTGAATATGAAATGACATAGCAACTAGGGAAAGCAGCTCAGCAGTTTCTTCTGAAATCAAATAGACATTCACCACACAGCCTCACAGCTCTACTCTTTGGTATTTGCACAGGAGAAAAGAATATGTGATCACATGAAACTTGAACACAAATGTTCACAGCATCTTTATTTACAATTCTCAAAAACTGGCACTGATTCAAATGCCCTTCAGCTGGTAGGTGAGTAAACAAATGTGGTCTTCTTATTCAGAAAGTTAAAAAGGAATGAATTTTTAGATACATTTCAGAAGCATTATGAAGTGAATGAAACCAGTTAGAAAAGGTTAGAGACAGCTTTCATGTATAAAGAGGGCTTGAAAAGGCAGAATTACAGTAACAGAAAACAGGCTAGTATTGGCCAGAGCTGGAGATGGGAACAGAGGTAAGAGGGGACTTGGGAGTGGCAAAGAGTTTTGCGTCTTGACTGTCTTTACACAGCTGTCAGCATTGGTCAAACTCAGCAATGTTTCACTTAATGTGGGTAGGACATGTTGTCTGTAAATTACTTTACTTAACAGACAAACATTCTATTGTCTGTAAATTATACCTCAGTTCTCAATACAGTTGATTTTAATGGTGTTTTTTTTTTCCTCCAGGGTTATTGCTGGAGCTTGGTGCCTGCACCAAGAATTCACTGCTCTTGGAAGCTATTATTTTTCCCTTTTGTTGCCCTTGTTGTTTTATCATTGTTGTGGTTATTACTGTTGTTGTTATTGCTGTTGATATTGGATAGGACAGAGAAATGAAGAGAGGACAGGAAGATAGAGAGGGGGAGAGAAAAACAGACACCTACAGACCTGCTTCACCGCTTGTGAAGCAAACCCCCTGCAGGTGAGGAGCTGGGTGCTTGAACAGGGATCCTTACGCCTGTCCTTGCGCTTTGCACCATATGCACTTAACCCGCTGCACCACCACTGGACTCCCTAATGGCTTTTTTAAAAGCATGCTTTGAGGTGCTTAGTAGGGTCTTGATTTCTGTCACCTATGTTGGTCAGAACAAACTAAGGTTTGCTTTGATATCAAAACCATGATTCTGTTGCTGCTCTTGTCATAACCAAGACTTCACCACACCAAGATGACTTTCAGATAGGCAGAGAGAGAGAGAGAGATACAAAGAGACAAAGAGGCAGAGAGGGACCACAGCACCAAAGCCTCCATCAATGCAGTGGAGACCAGGCTTGAACCCAGGTCTTAAACATGACTAAGAGCCGGGCGGTAGCACAGCGGGTTAAGCGCACGCGGCGCAAAGCGCAAGGACCAGCATAAGGATCCTGGTTCCAGCCCCCGGTGGTGAAGCAGGTCTGCAGGTGTCTGTCTTTCTCTCTCCCTCTCTGTCTTCCCCTCCTCTCTCCATTTCTCTCTGTCCTATCCAACAACAGCAACAACCTCATCAACAGCAATAACTACAACAATGGAAACAAGGGCAACAAAAAGTAAATAAATAAATAAGTCTTAAAAAAAAAAAAAAACATGATTAAGCAGTACTCTGTCTGAATGAGCTATTTGGCCAGTCCCAAACCCCATTATCTTGATAGTTTAGCCTAAGGTTCACTCCATCCTCATATCCCAGTCAAGTACAGGTTATATGACCCTCTCAACTGCTCTCTTCTAAGCTGAAACTGTGAGTCTACCTACAAACCAGATCCCAATGATGGGACAGAAGCCACAATAAGCATTCCTATTTGGAAACCATTATGGCATCTCAAAATTCATCTACACATGAAGACCTTGGTTCAAGTTCCCAGTCCTCATCTATGAGGGATGGAGAGGCTTCATAAACATGGAATGGTGCTGCAGGTGTTTATCTGTCTCCCTCTCCCTCTCTTTCTCTGTCTTTCACCCTCTATCAAAAAATGACCACAGAAGCAGTGGAGTTAGGCAGGCATTGAGCTCCATTGATAACCTTGGTGACATAGATCAGGGGGTGGCAGGGATAATTCACTTACAAAGCTTCTAGCTTTAAAAAAAATGTCTATAATTTCAAAGTTCAAAGCAATCTTGAGAGCCTCTACCAAGTGGTTCAACCTGGATTCATTCCAGCCGGAGCCTGGCCAAATACAGAAGGGGCGTTAGACTCAGTGAGCACCAGTCGCCCCTCTCTACTTTCAGGGAGAGTGGTGGCTCTTATGTCTTCTCTTCTATTGTATGATTGACCCAGAGTCAAGTTCCTAAAATACTTAGATAGTGGCTACTTTCCTTGGCTTGATTTTGGTCAAACAAGAACTCAAAGGGTCATTGCCTGAGAAGTAGTCCAGTGGTAGAATTCTGAACTTAGAAGTGCAAGACCTCAGGACCTGGTAGTGGCATATCCAGTAAACACATCACCATGTGCAAGGACCCAGGTTCAAGACCCTGGTCTCCACCTGCAGGGAAGAAATTTCACAAGCAGTAAAACAGTGCTCTCTTTCTCCCTTCCTGTCTCTTTCTCCTCCTCCTTTATTTCTCTATGTCTCTATTATATTGATATTAAACAAAATAAAAATGGCCACTGGAAGCAGTGGATTCTTCATACCAGCACCAACCCCCAAAGATAACCCTGGTGGCAAAAATAAATATTTTAAAAAGAAGCACAAGGTCCTCAGTTCATTGCATATGCCAGAGTGGTACTCTGATTCTTTCTTCCTCCTTCTCCTCTCCTACTCCTTCTCATCCTCATCCTCCTCATCCTCCCTCTCTAGCTCCCTCTCCCTCTCACATTAATAAATAAAATAATCTTTCAAAAAAAACTCAAAGAGTCCCTTTGACTCAATTAGCACCACAAAGATCCTTATTGGAAAATAAAAAATTGCTCCTAAACCAGAAGACAAAAGGTTGCTTAAGAGAAAACAATATCCCTGAAGAAACTGAAGATGCAAAAACCTAGGACCTGGGAATAAATCCAGCCTTAAATGCAAATGAGCATTAAAAAATACTTACATAGGCATAAATGTAACATAAAATAATATGACAGTTTTGAGGCTAAACAAATTGATTATATGGTTTCAACTCAGCTATTAATAGAAAAGAGATTTTTAGGCTGGCTAAGAAAGGAAACCCAACAGTATGCTATAAATTTCTCTAGAGTGATGGCTAGAACACAGTATCTAGTGGAAAATAAAAGTGAGGTAGTGAAAAGTGATTGGTGAGGATATCCTTGATAGGAGCCAACTGTATTAGAAATAAGAAAGGAAGAATGTTCTGATTATCTGTTAGAGCATGATTAACTGCTCAAATCAGCTTAGACAATCATTTTATTATATCAGTGGTTCTGTGGTCAAGATTCAGGCATGGCTGGCCAGACAGTCTTTTTGCCTACACGTCACTGATGGAGGTCACTGAATAGGGTGGCTTCACTCACATAGCTGGTGTCAAGTGGGGCAGCTAGAAGGCTGCACTCCCTGGGGACTATGAACCAGCATGTCCACATGTGGCCTTCACACAGAGGACTCTCTGAGTAGGGCAGGGATTGAAGCACCAGTGCCTTGAGAGAGTCAAGTGGAGGTTCTGTAGCATTGAAAGCTCAGCTCAGAGGTCCCTGGCATCAATTCCCTCACACTCTGCAGTCACTAGTCCCCCAGACCCAGGAGGCGGTACATAGACCACAGATCTCAATGGCATAAATATTTTTGGCCATGTTTCACAAGTGCTACCTAGGGTTAACTATATGTTACTTTTAATATTCCTTCTAGTGATTTAACAGTGGTTCACAATCAATAGTGTGTCCTTCTGGACAAAAGGAATGGAAGTGAAGATGATTATACTTAGCAAAATAAGTGAAGAGGTGAAAGATAACTACTGAATGGCTTCACTTATATATGGAACCTAGAGAATTGAAACACATAGACTTGCAAAAAGTAAAAATAAAAGGTAAATAAACTGTCTCTAAGACTTGAGAACTATATTGGTTATCCTTGAGAAGCTGGGGACACAGAACTTTGGTGATGAGTACAATGTAGAACAATACCCTAAAATCTAATTTTTTAAAGCAATATTAATCATAAACAAAAATCTAACTTGGAAAAAAGTTTAGAGATAATAATATTATAAAATTAAAGGAATATAGTTTCACACCACACCTACTATCAAAGTTCTGTGCCCTGACCCCCCCACACACACACACATACACACACTCTCCCCAAAAACTATCACAGTTCACCAGTCTTAGAGACTGTTTGCAGTTTGGTTACTTTTTTTTTTTTTTTGAAAGTTCCTGTGTTTTAATTCTCTAGACTCTAGATATGAATGAAACCAAGGTCCTAACCAATAAATTCAATCAGTATGTGCCTGCAGCTTATCTAAATGGGTTCTTCTAATCAGCAAACAGAGCCTGAGGTGAGGATTTAGAGGTATTTCCTGGGGAACATTCTTCTGGCAGAACCCTATAAAACAGCAAAGGAATGGAGCACACAGAAGCCAGGCAAAGAGACCTTTTACCTGGCTATAGCCATTGACTCCAGAGAGTCCCAGAGTGTAGGCAAGCCCTGAGTTCCTGCTGCACAGGCTGGCTGGGAGTTGTGGAGCCCCTGGGTGTAACTCTCAAGTAGTCACTCTGCTGCACAGGATGGTTTAATCCCCAGCTTCACCTTAAGTCAAAGTTGAGAAGCAAGCACTCAGGTCTCTCTCTTCCTCACTCTCTCTCACTCATGCAATTAAACAAATCTTTTTTTTTTAAGATTTTATTTATGTATTAATGGAAGGGATAGGAGAAGAGGGAAAGTGAACCAGAGGATTACTTTGGTACGTATGCTGCCAGGGATCAAACTCAGGACCTCATGATTAACTTATGCACCTCCTAGACCACATAAATACATCTTTAAACATAAACAAAATAAAAATATGATCTGAATTCCCTCTCCAAAAAGCGCTTCCATTTTATTTTATTTGCCACCACGTTATTGATGGGCCTCCATGCCTGCACAACTCCACCATTCTTACCAGGCTTTTTTCTTTTTGTCAGAGAAAGGGGGTGAAAGACAGAGAGGGAAAGACAGAGAGGAGGAAAAAGAGACAGTGGGGCAGGGGTAGATAGCATAAAGGTTATGTGAAGAGACTCTTTTCTGAGGCTCCAGTATCCCAGGTTCAATCACCCACACCACCATAAGCCAAAACTGTGCAGTGCTCTGGTTAAATTAAGGGGGAAGGGGAGGAAGCACTGCTTTTCCTTTGGATGGTTCTCCCATGCGATAGCCAAGGGCTTGAACCCAGGTCCTGTTTGTGGCTTTTTTTTTTTTTTTTTTTGCTTCCA
Source organism: Erinaceus europaeus (assembly GCF_950295315.1). Taxonomy (NCBI): domain Eukaryota; kingdom Metazoa; phylum Chordata; class Mammalia; order Eulipotyphla; family Erinaceidae; genus Erinaceus; species Erinaceus europaeus. The sequence goes on along the minus strand of NC_080173.1, from coordinate 41,562,789 downwards.
GGGTTATAGCTGGTTCTCACCTGCACTATGAATCCACTGTTCCTAGAGGCCATTTTTTCCATTGTTGTTGTTGTTGCTGTTATTGTTGTTGTACAGGACAGAGAGAAATTGAGAGAGTAGGGGAAGACAGAGGGGGGAGAGAAAGACAGACACCTGCAGACCTGCTTCACCACTTACAAAGCGACTCCCCTGCAGGTGGAGAACCAGGGGTTCGAACCGGGATCCTTGCACCAGTCCTTGCACTTCGCACTATCTGTGCTTATCCCAGTGCATTACTGCCTGGCCCCCCTGCATGGTTTCTTAGGACACCTGCAGACCTGCTTCACCACTTGTGAAGCGACTCCCTGCAGGTGGGGATCCAGGGGCTTGAATGGGGATCCTTGCATCAGTACTTGCACTTTGCACTATCTGTGCTTAACCTGGTGCACTACCAACTGGCCCCCGTGCATGGCTTCTTAGCCTATCCCACAGAAGAGACCAGGGTTGGGGGTGAGGTATTGGTGGAAGTCACCAGTTCAAAGAGAGAGAGAGACTGCTTCTGGGCCACTCCCTGCTGTGGGAACTCCTGAGGAAACTGATCCTCCTAACACTAGCCAGAGAGCTCCCAGGCAGAGGCAAAGACTTCTGTCTCATTTCCTTTCATGATTTATTTATTTATTTTTACTACAGTCCTGTTGGGCTCTGCCTTATGGTGGTGGTGGAATTGAACCTGGAACCTCCAAGCCTCAGACATGCACATCTCTTGAACTGCCCACCCAGCCCCTCATTTTGTACAGGAAGAAACCAGCCTCGTATCAGCAGAGCTACTGCCTGAGCTTCCCCATCTGTTGGACCCAGGGCAAAAAAAATCACTCCACTCCTGACTGCTCTCACTCCCGCTCTGTTATGAAAATAGCACAGACATGAGTGGCTGAGCAAGTTGTGGTATATATACACAATGGAATACTACTCAGCTGTAAAAAATGGTGACTTCACCATTTTCAGCTGATCTTGGATGGACCTTGAAAAATTCATGTTAAGTGAAATAAGCCAGAAACAGAAGGATGAATATGAGATGACTCACTCTCAGGCAGAAGTTGAAAAATAAGATCAGAAAGAAAGAAAAAAAAAAAACACAACTAGAACCTGAAATGAAATTGGCGTATCGCACCAAAGTAAAAGACTCTGGGGTGGGGGTGGGTGGGTGGGGAGAATACAGGTCCAAGAAGGATGACAGAGGACCTAGTGGGGGTTGTATTATATGGGAAGCTGGAGAATGTTATGCATGTACAAACTATTGTACTTAGTGTTGAATGTAAAACATTAATTCCCCAATTAAAAAAAAATGGTGACTTCACCGTTTTCATCCGATCTTGGATGGACCTTGAAAAATTCATGTTAAGTGAAATAAGTCAGAAACAAAAGGATGAATATGGGATGCTCTCACTCTCAGGCAGAAGTTGAAAAACAAGATCAGAAGAAAAAACACACACACACACACACACACACACACAAGTAGAACCTGAAATGGAATTGGCGTATCGCACTAAGAGGTGTGGGTGGGTGGGGAGACAGATGACAGAGGACCTATAGGGGTTGTAATGTTATATGGGAAACTGGGGAATGTTATGCATGTACAAACTATTGTATGTACTGTTGAATGTAAAACATTAATTCCCCAATAAAGAAATTAAAAAAAAAAAAAAAAAAAGAAAATAGCACTCGTGCTGGGAGACCCAGGTGCTCTCTTTGATCTAACAACTTAAGGTCTGAATGCTGTGGAGCTCTTCACAGAGACAGTGACATCACGTCTGTTTCAGCCTGATTCTCCCAAGCTGAAGGAGCAAGGCCAGCAACTGAGGGGGCAAGTGCAAGTCAATGCACTTGCTGGTCCCCACCATAATGGAGTTGACTGTGGGTCCTCAACACCCCCTTGCAGCCAACTGACCTAGGTTTGGACCTCGGGTCTGGCCCTCAACAGCTGTGTGACCATGAGCAGGTTTCCCAGTTTCTCTGTTCCTAGGCTTTGTCACCTGTAAAATGGGAAAGGTAGCCAGTTCTCAAGGCTGTTGTGATGGCCCACACAAAGTTCCAATGGAGCGAAGGCTGGACAAGAAGGGCCCCATCCTATGATTTTGTTGTCTTTCTTAAATAAATAAATAAATAAAAAGTGGCTCTCACACAAACTGGGACTGCATAGAGGCAAGGAGAATCTAAGGGGACCCTGAGAAGGATAACTAATATCTAGAGGTAGGGTCAGCAAAGATCTCTCAAAGGCAAACCAGTAGCAGTGAAGTTTAAGGGATGAGTCGGAGTTTGCAGGCAGAAAGAACTGAAGGGAGTGTGCTCCGATTTTTTTGGTTTTGTTTGTGTGGTTTTTTTTTTTTTTTTTTTTTTTTGCAGAGCTGAGTCCTCTCACATGTGCAATTCCACTGCTCTGGGCCACTTTTTCATTCAGAGAGAGGGACACCACAGCACTAGAGCTTCCTCTGATGCCATAACACCTCCCCCTGTAGCACTGGTACTCAAATGTGGGCTGCACATAGCAAAGGCCACACCTGTCTCTCTGGCCTCAAACTTCTTCTCTTTTGGACAGGAGCTCCCTGAGTAGTCTCAGATGGACACTATTTTCCAGTGTAGAAGCTGAAAGAGCCAGATCTACCCTACTTAGGACTCAGAAGCATCTGTCTGGAGCAAAGGCCACCACAGAGTTCTGTCCAGACTAATTCAGATGTCCCAGCCCCTGCCACCTCCGTAGGCCCCAGAAGCTCCAGGTACTCTCTAAGTCTAGAGATTGAGCCATAGGTCTGTTGACCTGGGTTCAAGTCCCTGACCCCTACCTACCTACATAGGGGAGGCTTCATGAGTGCTAGAGCAATGCTGCAGGTATCTTACTCATTCTCTCTCTCTGTGTGTGTGTGTGTGTATCTCACCCTCTGTTTAAAACATAATGGCTAATTAAAAAATAAATTTAAAAAATGGATGTTGGAATGGAGGAGTTATGCAGGCACTGAAACCCAGCAGTAACCCTGGTTGTATGGAAAAAAATAAGACACCACCATGCAGATGAGTCCTGAACCCCTGGCAGTGTGGGCTTAATAGCCACTGTGGGAAGGAAAAATGAAGCTCAGAGAACTCTGTGGGTCTGGAGGTTGAGTGGAGGCACAGAAGTCAGGTGTGTTCACTGACCACTTACTGTATGCCAGGCCCAAAGAGGGTCCTTATGCCCTTCAGGGTTGCAAGGAAACAAAGCACCACTGGCACCCCCAAATTTGAGTCTCAGAGGTGTGTTGGGGACATTTTTGAGGCCACACAGCTTGGAGCAATAGAGTCAGACGAGGGCTTGTGACCCAAGAGCTAGGGATGAAGGTAGGAGACTGTCCACTAGAGGTGCAGGGGTGTCAGGGAGTGAGGGAGTTCACAAGGCAGGAATTTAAATGCAAAAAGACTAGCATGGACTGGCATTTCAGAAAGGGTGATCCTATTATTGTTTGTAGTATAAATCTGATCTTATCTACCCTTGCTTAAAAAACTTCCATGACATCCCTTATGACTCTAGGAAATCAAGTGTCCAGTCTCTGCAAGGTTATAGGGGCCCTATATGACCTGCTCTCTCTGTCCGCAGTTTCTGATTCTCTGCGTTACACCTAGTCCTCTTGTACCACAGGGCCTTTGCACAGCTATTCCTGCTTCACTTCCTCTTCTACTGCTCATGGTGGGAGGGGATCTTCTGAGACTCTGTGCTGTCTCATACAACCAGCACCCAGTAAGGGTCCCATTCACCCTCTTCTCATTTTCATAAGCTCCTAAGATATGCAAATGGGAGAAAAAAATCTTTGTGGGCCCACACAACAAAGTTTGAATCCTTAGCATCATCTCTCTCATTACGGAGAAATCAACTCCAGACAATTTAATTAATCAAACTGGATGACTTTAATTAAAATTAAGCCTAATTTATTTATATGGTGTAATTAATTCAGTTAAATTTTATTGGCTGCTTCTCCTGAGGGAGTGGTGATTGTAAAAAGTGGGGGCCAGGTGATGTTGCACCCGATTAAGCACACATATTGCCAGGCAGAAGCACCCAGATTCTAGTCTCCAGTCCATACACGGGGGAAGCTTCATGAGCAGTGAAGCAGGTGACTGCCTATCTATCTCGCCTTGCCCTCTCAATTTCTGTCTTTATCAAATGAAATGGAGGGAATAAAAGAAAGGGGGATTGTGTGGCCCACCCAGTTAGACACGCAAATCACCGTGCTGAAGGAACCCAGTTCGAGCCCTTGCTCCCCAACTGCAGGGGGGACATTTCATGAGTGGTGAAGCAGATTTCTCTCCCTTCCTGTCTCCTCTCCCCTCTCAATTTCTCTCTGTCTTGTCAAATAAAATAGAAATTAAAAAAGAGAAAAATAACCACAGTGATAAACCTGATGGCAATTTAAAAAAATAAAAAGAGAGAAAGGGAGGGAGGGAGGGAGGGATATAGGGAGGGAGGGGAAAATTGGCTCCCAGCAGTGCATTCATCATACAGGCTCCAAGCCCCAATAGTAGTAGTAGTAATATTTAAATTTTTCAGTGGGAAACTACTCAAGCATTTGTGAGTTTTATGCTGAGCCTGAGGGCCTCCCTACATGAGTTCACCCTGGGGAAGCTCCAAGTCCCCCTGAGTCCTGCTTTAGCTTCAGTTCCAGCCCCTGCCTGGCTTGTGGTAGGCACTCAAATAACACTTTCCTTGTTGCAAGACCTGCTGAGAACAAGCAGACAAGGCTTCACTCTAGTGTTCATGCTAAATCTCCTTTTCCTGGGTACTACAGGCATTGAGAACCATGGAAGGCTTGGGAGCCAGGAAGGGAAGAACTTTCTGCACTGGCCCTCCCACCCCCTCTAGCAGAAATCACAGCTGTTGCCACAAGGCAGGCCCAGGACAGAACCAAGTGAGGCTGGGAGGGAGGGTGGGGGGGAATAGCAAAGCCAGTTTTGGTAGGGTGACTCACCCGGGTAGGGCAGAGGCTGGGGTGGGCAGAGTTCCTGGGTCTCTGAGTTCACCCAGCTACGCCTCCCTGGGGAGGAATGGGGCCAGGGCCAGCCCGCCCTATGGTTCTGTTACCTCCAGGAGAACCCAACTGTCCTAGGCCTGGGAATAAATGAGCCATGATAAACATAGCACAGCTGATATATATATAGACCCTCCCACCTGGTTTCCAAAAGGATTTGCAACAGCTTTCATGAGGCAAAGAAATGAGCATTTAGAGTGTGCCAGAGTGTACACATGAGCCCTCACGTCACAGGCTTCAGGGAGTAGAACCAGGACAAGAAGCTGCTCCCTCCAAGGAGCACATCTGAGCAGGGATGAGCCCTGGGGTGCAAGCAGAGGTGGGTATGGGTAGCTGTACTGTAGAAGGAAGCAAAGGCTATGCTGGGAGAGGAGCAGACACCACTCAGCTGGTTCAGCTGCCACCCCTGCCTACAAAGAAGCTGGGTCGCAGCCCAGGCAGGGCTGGCAGGGGCAGGCATCTGCTGACTGCTCCCCTTCTCCCAAAGCCAGAGTTCTCTAAACAGGAGATAGCTCAGTGGGTAGAGAATATTCTGGTCCATGTGTGAGATCCTGGGTTTAATTCCCAGCACCACCAGGGAAGCACCATGGACAACACCAAAGGGAACGCCACTCCTCTAAGTATATAGAATGAAAAAAAAAAAAAAAAACAAGCAGAGGAATGAAAGTTTATCAGTTCTAGGATTCGTGTGTTGAAGTCCTCACTGATACCAGGAGTCTCTGCCCGCTGGTGTAGAGGGAGGCAGCTGGTGTGGGGGAGACCCCATCATGAGCATCTCAGTCCTGCCAGTCAACTTGGCGGGTTCCTTTCTGAAAGTCAAGAAGTTAATCATTTCCCTTTTCTTACACACAGTACTTTTAGAGAATATAAAGAGGGCACTGCCTTGTCCCTGAAAAGCCCTTCCAATTATCAGAACTGTACCCCACTCCCACTCCACCACAATGCTTGGCATTCCCTGAGCACCAATCCTGGGTCTTGGACTCAGAAGGCAGCTCCTACCTGCCCCTTTGCCATCACTACCCTCCCCCTCCCCTCAGACCATGTCAGCCTGAGCAGGACTTGCCCTAGGAAAGCTCCGGGTTCATGAGTCTCTGGCCAAAAATGTAAATAAGCACAGCAAGGGGGCAGTGACAGAGACATCCTGAGTCAGTCAGGATGGTACAAGGGTGGGGGGCCATTCAGGACAGAGAGAACAGCTGGTGGAGAGGCCCCGAGGCAGGTTCAGGCTTGGTAAGATTGAGCAACTTGTGACTGAAGTTGGGGAGTGACGGAGGGTAGGTTGGGGTGGGCAGGCAGTGAACTATGTAGGGAGATGGGAGCTCCAGCAGGGTTCTGAGGAGAGACTGGACTAGTATTTAATGAGGGAGATTGCCTTCTCTTGGCTCCCAGAAAGAAACCCCCTAAACCCTCCCTCTAGACCACTTCCCAACTCCAGACCAAGCATGAATGCTGGGCTTTTAATGTTGCATGCTGTAAAGCTGTAATCACACCCTAAAGTCCACATAGTTTGCACCATCAGCCCATGAGCCTCTGGCCAGGGCTATGCACCTACAACCCAGAGGGAAATGGAAACCTTGTAAATGTCACCATGACCAGCACACTGACTTCCCAACTTGGACCCCAGGTCCCCTTAGTAAAAGCTGCAGGGTCTTGTAAAAGGAACCGAATCTGTCACTAGTGGTGTCTGCATGAATATGTAGCCACATCTAGAAAGGCATCTGGCCAGGCCATGGCAAACTGTAAAGCACTTTGTGACCTGGTGGCAAGCTTTGCAAACTGTGGGTGAAACTGAGCTAAGCCCTATAGATGGTGAGTTCTGTAAACGCTAGAGCTCTGCTAACCGTAGGGATCTCAGCTCTGTAGAGCAAATGCATGTGCCAGGCCAATCTGGGGATGAGTTGGGGCCTCCCGCCCTGCCCTCCAGAGCTGCAGCCCGCGGGCAGCGGGGCTCTGCTGCCCCCTGGTGGCTGTAAAAGGCGCAATTGAGGCCGCGCCCTTAGGACCAGGTGCACAGACCCTGTCCCGTCGCTGCTCCCTCATCCAGTCTGTGGCACATTTGTTCGAACACTGAAGTTTTGTCCAACAGAGGCTGGACAAGTGTGGGGCCCATCACCTCCACAACGTGGAGAGGGCGCTCCTGCGGTGGTGATCGGGGAGGCCAGGCATGGTTGGAGCCGGACAGAGGGCGTAGTCAGTGAAGACTGGGTGAGAAAAGGTGTCCGAGAGGGAGCTGCCCTGCGCTGCCAGGGAAGACCTCAATGAAGGGAGGAACCTGTCCCAGTCTGAGGGTACTGGGGGGGGGGGGGGGGGCAGGCACAGGAAGTGGTTGGGAGAGGCGGTGGACAGGCTGAGGTCAGATGGGCCCAAAGAGTATCTCTGCCTTCCTTCTGGGACTCTGCCTCAGTTTCCCCTGGAAGACTAGCTAGGCCTGCTTTCAGACCTTGAGCTGGGTGGGCCTGTGAGTAACTGGATACAGAACTCAGACCCCATTTCTCAGCTGGTGGGAGCCACTGGTTCCTGCTCTATTCTCAGTTTGACAATGAGCACACAGTGGACTTAAGTGCTTTGGGATATTTGCTGGGCTCCAGAATCCAACTGATACATCAGTTCTACCCACAAAAACAAATGAACTCCTTTATGCTCCTGTGGTAGGGTAGGGGGTGGGGATAGAGATGGGAATGGCTCCTGCACCAGCCCAGCCCTGAAGTTCAAAGCCTGTGGGACAGGGAGGCCTCCCCCCAGCTGCACTACAGCCACACCCCAGCCCCCCACCCCAGTCCTCTCCAGAGGTCACTACCTCAAAGCATCTCCAAGATTCAACTTCTCCATCTTAGAGTTGTGTGGCTTTGAGCCAGTTGCCTCAGCTCACTGGGCCTGTGTTTTCATCTGGAAACTGGGGACAACAGTAACCTGGATGACACTGGCAGTGAGGTGATGGAGGCACCACGGCTGGCAAGGTGTCCACCACTCTGTGTCTGATAGACATCCCACCAGGCTGGGCCTTTGTCCCCACTTAGAAAGTGTCCAGCACAGAATTGGCATCCTGCCATGACCCTCCAGGACCCTCGTGTCCTCATTTACAAAAGGGCCTGTCATATGCAGGACCCCTACCTGCCCAATATATCCTTCTAGAAGTGGTGCTTGTCACCAAAACACAGTTTCACAAGACCTTTTGTTGTGTATATGTGTGTTTGTGTGTGTGTGTATGTGTGTATATATATATATATATGTATATATACAACTTTTTAAAATTAAAATAGCAATCAGATAACTGCCACAACATATCAGGGACAGGACTGAGGATGGGCAGTCCTTTCTTTGAAAATTATACTTTGGGTGGCAAAGAAACAACACCAGAAGAAAATCTAGTTCCTGTCAAACAGGACTCCAAAACAGAAGAGGCTATCCTGTTCCCCTAGCACCTCTCCAAGCAGAGACTGACTCTCAGACCACAGCCTGAGTAGAAAGGGGGTGCCATTTGTCCCCTAAGGAGTTGGCAGAAAAGTGACTAGCTCCAAACCATGCAAAAACCCACAAACCCACAAAGCAAGAAGGAGGAGGATAAATTAAAGAGAAAAAAAAATGTGAAGATACCCCTGGTAGGGCTGTGACCCTTTAGAAGCCCTATCTGCAGTGTAAGTGAAGGCCTCAGGGGGCTCCTGGTATGACCTTCACGGGGATGCCAAGGGATTCATGTGGCTCATCCCCATCTGTGTCCCCCTCCACGCTGGGAAAGAGGTATGGCCACCTTGGGCCAATGTAGGCAGAGTTCATTCAGTCGAAAGATAAAAAAAATATACAACTTGTAGAGAATCTAGGACTGGGTGGAGGCTGTGGCTGCCTTTTCTACCAGGAGCAGCGGCATCTGTCAGGGCGTCTAGGTGCCTCCAAGTCCAGGGTCTGGAGACTCAGCCCAGCAGGGGTATAGGCACTAGGAAGGCCCCCGTGGGCCTAGCAGGGGATGTGCGGTGGTCTGGTTCTTTGGTACTTGGGACCAACATCCTGCTGCAAAGCCAGATGGGGCAGCCCCTCTTCTTCTGGATGCCCGAGGCAGGGTGGCAGTAGCTTATGGCTGTGAGTGAGCACTAGCCCAGCAGATGGGGCTGGGGACTCCAGAGGGCTGTGGGGGTCCTGGCCTGGACCCCTAGGAGTCTTCTCCCAGAATCTCCTTCACAAAGGCAGCAATGTCTGTCTTCTTGGTTTTGTGCAAGGTGAAGAAAGGGTGTTCCTGGGGGAGGGAGACAGGTAAAGGGAGTCACCTTGGGTGGGTGAGGGTCGAGGTATAGGTGCTCCTCCACACACACCTCTCCAAACCAGCTCAGCCCCTGCATGCTTCTCTTGTCCAAGACACCTCTATCCTACCTGGTGAACCACCCTTCCAGGACCCAAGCCCACAGGAAGCCATCCTTCATGGCTTTGTCTGGTGACACTCATCTCACAGGTTCCCACTGATGCCAAGACTTTGTCCAGGCTGGGCCTTCCACACTGGTGTCCTTCCCACCCTCTCCGTTAGTGGGTAAACCCTCATGCATTCTTCCACATCAGTTCAAAAGACGCCTCCTCTATAAAGCCTTCCCTGATGATGCTAGATAAAGTGGCACACCTGCCACCCTTCCCACCTAGGGCCTTCTTTCACAGCACTGCCTGTGCACCCCTCCACAGGACCAGGAGTACAGAAAGGAGCCTGGGTGTGTGGTGGCATGACTGAGCCACATCCTCCCATGGATGAGCACATCCTCCCAGCCGCATCCCCACCACAAGCTCCTACACTCACCATCAGCTCCAAGTAACTCATGCGTTCCACGGGGTTCTTCCTCAGGCTGGAAGAGAACAAGGTAGGCTGGGGGAAGGCTGGAACAGAGGGTGAGTGTCACCCCTCAGGGGTGCTCACCATGGCCAGGCACTGGGGGGTAACACAGTGCTACTGGAGCTCAGGAAGAAGGAGCAAGAGGACTACTCTTTTCTGGAACACTCCTGAGGGAGGAGGGGGATCATGGATGCAAACAGCAGAGATTGCCATGCATACAAGATTTCACTGGCCCCAAGCCAACATTTTTTGTTCTGATAAAGAGAGAGCTTCCCCTTCAGGGGCAGTGAAACAGGTCGTCAGGTGTCTTTCACTCTCTCCCTTTATCTCCCTCTCCCCCATAAATTCCTCTGTCCTGTCAAAAGGAAAACGAGGAGGAGGAGGAGGGGAAGAGGAAGGAGGAAGAGGAAGAGAAGGAGAGAAGAAAAGGAGAAGGAGGTGGATAGAATGGCATGGGTTTGTAGTGCCAGCAGAGCCCCATCAATAACCCTGGTGGCAATTGGTGGGGCGGGGGGCTTTCCTGATGCTCATAGCACCTCCCATATAATGCCAGGACTCAGGGCTCAAATCAGGGTCACATACATAGTAAGGCATGTGCCTTGCCTAGTACCCCTCTTATTTTCTTTTTTAAATTTTTTTAAATATTTTATTTATTTTCCCTTTTTGTTGCCCTTGTTTTTATCATTGTTGTGGTTATTATTATTGTTGTTATTGATGTTGTTACTGCCAGATAGGACAGAGAGAAATGGAGAAAGGCAAGGAAGACAGAGATGGGGAAAGAAAGATAGACACCTGCAGACGCTTCACTGCTTGTGAAGCAACACCCCTGCAGGTGGGGAACCACTTCAGCCGGGATCCTTACGCCAGTCCTCGAGTTTCACACCATGTGCGCTTAACCCGCTGTGCTACATACAGTCTGACCCCTGCCCCCTCTTATCTTCTAATAGAAACAAAGGTTACAAAATTTCCTCTGAGTATCCCTTTGCCCACAACACAGAACTGGTGACACATTATGTTCTTATTGCCTTTTGCAGCTGAATAGTTTGTAATTTTATTTTTTAAATTTCACTCATCATCCACAGGTTAGTTAAAAGGACTTACATAGTACTTCCATATTACTTGGTGCTCTTTAGCTACTGACTGAATTTTATTTAATTATGGTCAGAGAATATGGTCTGAATGAACCTACTCTTTCTTTCCTTTTGCCACTGCAACTTCAAACACAATTGTTATAAAATATCCATGAGTATTCTTTAATCTGCTACAGAGTTCTAAACATCAAAAATTATTTGCTATGCTATTCAAATCCTCCACATGCTTCTTGCTTTCTTTCCTGGTCTGCCTGCTCTTGTTTATTTCTAGATGCACTATATTAAAATCTCCCCCAGATCACCACTTGTCAGATGTCACTAGTGTTCCATTCAGCCTTACTAACTTGAATGTTGTGCCATTTGGGGGTTGTGTGCTCAAGGAGGAGACTGGACCAGGAAAGAGCTGGGAGGTGAAATGGTGGTCAGGGCTGGTATAAGTCTCAATGGCATTTGACTCACCACTGTGCAGTAAAATCCACAAACTCAGGGGAGAAGCGGTCAGCTGGGAGCTGTGGAGATGGCTCTTCTACCACCTGCTTCAGCTGCTGAAATGGAGTCCCCCAGGACTCATACGGAAACCGGAGAATAGCCATCTCAATCTGTGATGTGGACAGAGGCATTGATCAGATGACCTCAGCTGCCAGACACCACGCTCTGCACCTGGCAACCGAGCACTTGGGGAAGCTCCCAGTTCTGGCCCAGGGCTCAGAGTTGGCTGAAGGCAGGCCCAGAGGGCTGGCATGTGACACTAGACCGAAGACAAAAGCCAGGGGGACACCTACTGGTCCATTAGCCCCTGAGAACCAGCCAGCACTTGACACTGATGGGTTTGACATTTGCAAACAATCTGAATTCAGAAATTCTTGACATACAAACTCAGGTTCTGGGCCAGCAAGACAGCTCACCTGGATAGTGCACCTACTTTGTGTCATAAGCAAGACCCAGGTTCAACACTCTGGAGGAAGCTCTGGTGCTCATTGCTTTGTTGTCTTTTCCTTAATCCCTGTCTCTTTGTCTCTGTCACTCTTTGAAAAACTCAGCTTGGAGTGATTAAGCCCCAGCAATGACAAAATAAAACAACTGAACTTAAAAGCCCAGGTCCCAGCTCATCAATAAAGTGGCTGCCTTCCCACAGGCAGCTGTCAGCAAAGCAGCGACACATCTGCTTATCACAGGCCACTCCTGCCCCATGTCCCACAGCTTTCCATATGCATGTGGGTACTGTGACCATCAGAGGAGGCAGCTGGGGGTGAAATGACTCCCAAAGCTTCTCTCCCCTCAAGGATCCCATGTTTGAGGGATCATGAATCTGCAGCCCCTCCTTCACACAGCTCTGACCACTTGCCCACCAGCTTCACAGAAGGTCCCTCTCTGGCAGGCTCCTCCTTGGTGCCTCTCCCTAGAGGACATCTACCCAGCTCTGGCCCCTCAAGGTGTCACCCTGGCTGCTGGACACATGGTCTTCTGTCTCCAGGTCTGGGGCTCCCTGCAAATGGCATTGGGGTCACCTTGTCTCCCCACCCACTCCAGGCACCTTGCCTGCACTTGGCAAGAAGTCACTTGTGTTGAGACTGGCAAGCTGAGGACAAACCCTGGGTTCCAGTTGTGATTGGTCAGATGAAAAGAAAAAGCTAAATTGGGTCATCCCAAGCCCCTGCCTGGAATAGCATAGAGGCCTTTCTCTGACAGGCCATAATCACCATAATGAACAGAAGAGACCTCCATTTAAACAAATGTTTCATGCTGGCAACCATCACGTGAACAGATCACTAATTACTGTGCTGGGCAGGGCTGTCCCATTAGGCTAAAGGCTGTTCTCCAACCAAGACATCAACATAACACAGGGAGCGGGCATCATCATGTATGTATCTGCACAGAATAAACTTATGGGGCTTTTCCCCAGAATGTTCAGGAGGCCAACATACAAAAGTAAGGGTGCTGCAGGGAATCTAGAGAAGAATCCAAGAGCCATGAGAATGTATAGTTACGAGAACAGAAAAGTATCCAAACCCTTAGCCCAGCAGTCATCTCCAAGACATTGTTTTTTCCTAAAGAGCTAAAAAAAAAAAAAAAAAAAAAAAAAACCAGCCTCTGGACACAAAGATACATGGTGAGGCATGACTTCTCCCCACTTTGTGCACTCGCTAACGCCCCATCCAAAAGACGTGAGCCTTCCCCTTAAACCTGGGCTTGCCTGTATCTTGCTTTGACCAATACAGTGAGACAGAAGTGACACAGTCCAGGGCCCAGCACATCAGAGCTCTTCCTCCAAGAAGCCCCCATGCTCTGATATCATCATGTTGAGAGACTTCTTGGAGCTTCCAGCCCAGCCCTGTCCTGACCCCCACTCATGACCCTAACCATGACTCCAGCCAGCACCAGGCAGGGCAAAAGAACCACCCAGCCAAGAGAAGCCCAGATTACAAATGTGAGAGACAATACTCCATGGCTGGTTTAGGCCACAAGGTTCTTAACAGCTGCCACTCAGCATCTGGTGAATGAGACTGCAATCTGGATACCATCAGAGACATTAGAGGGTTGCAGGGATACAGTGAGTCAACAGTGGCAACAGGTGGAAGGGAGGAGTGAAGGGAAAGAGGAGAGCAGGTCGTGTATGTGTGAAGTAAATCTACCAACCACCTGGTCCTATGTGGTCTGTAAATCCCACAAGAACTAGCTACACTGTGAAATTGAGAATTAGAAAGCTTAGGGCAGTCACCTTCACACTGAATATCCTCATCTGCTTCAGAGAGGAAAAACAAATTTCACTGGAAAATGATAAAGGGAAACTGAAGACATCACCAACTTCACACATTTGATGAAATGTTTTAATTCTGATCCTTTCGCAGTCAGTGTGCAAACACCCTCATCAAGTTACAGTCACACAAGGAAGACTGTGACAACAGTCACCAGTCAAATGCAAACCCCACTAGTCCTGAACCTCCACCCCACACTTCTCTGACTGTCCCTCAGAATGACCCCTAGAACACACAAGGAAACCCCAGGCCTCAGCCCCTACACCCCGAAGCCCTCCTGGGTGCCCTCAGGCCTGTACTGTTATACCGCCCCAGTCACCCCATTCCTTCCCACCATTTCCTTCACTGCTGGGATTACTGACCTGGCCTGCCATCACCAAGAAGCCAGAGAGACCAAGGCAAAGAGGAGATAAGAGTGCAAAACATCAAGGACAGACAGAGCCCACACTCCCCCTCAGAGCTTCCCATATACCCCAGTCCTATGACACTGGGGGGCTGGCACCTAAGTAGTTCCCACCCTCACTTGACACCAGTGTATGCATTCCAAATGACTAACTGCACCCTGACCCACACCTCCAGCACTTGCATAGGCAGGGCGGGGGGGGGGGGGGTCTTGCTAGGCAGTTCTAGAAGCACATGTGCCCAGCCCTAATGAGGAGTATAAGTCGCTGCCCCTGCCGCCACCTATGCAAAGATGCCAGAATCCCACAATGCACTTCCTGCTACAAAGAATAGAGGTGGCAAAGTGGATAAAGTGTTGGATCCTTAAGCATGAGGCCCTGAGTTTGATTCCTGGCAATACATGTGCCAGAGTGATTCAGATTCTCTGCCTCCTTCTCTCTCTCATTAATAAAGTTTTTTTGGGGGGGAGGGAGAACTAGAGACTCATATCACTTTGCTTTTGGAGTCATTTGCACATAGTGCTCACTTTCAGTGGCAAATGGCAGTGACTTTCCAACAAACACCATGAGCCTGCCAGCTGACAAGCTACCACTGTGTGCTAAGTTCCTATGGGGCACACTTCATGTTGAGGCCATCATGGTTGAGGGCACATCTTGACATCACAACCTTTTCCATGGACTGAATTATCTGATAGTACCCTGCCAGACAGGGCGTCATTGTAGCCCAACCCACCAGCTAGGCCAACCTGCCCTGGCAGTTACCATGGTAATGCCCAGGCTCCAGACATCCGACTTGACATTGTAGCCTTTCTGGTTCAGCTCCGGGTTGATCCTCTCAGGCTGTAAGAGGGACCAGGGAGGTGTCAGTGCCCCAGAAAAGCCATCTGTCAGTCAGATCTTGTCACCCCCATCCCCAAAATTGAAAGGCCAGTGATCATCCTGTCTTCCATTCTCAAGACATAAAAACAAGGGGGTATGGTCAGGACCTGCAGTGAAGACCCAAACCAGGTCCAGCAGCTGCTCCCACTCAGTAGAGGGAAGGGGGGGAGTTCTAAAAAGTCAAGACACTGGAGAAGGGCTGGATCTGCACAAATCCCAAGAGTCACTTCCACATGACTGTCCATTGTGTTATCTAAGTATCTGAGGGGAAATGAGCTCAGGAGATGTGCAGTGGGGAAGCCTTCCTAGACACAGGGCATGGCTGCAGTGACCAAGGACTGCCTCCTTCACCCAGGCTTCACCCAGCCTGGGACTTGGGGAGACTCAGGGACCACTTACAGCCATGTAGGGCTTGCAGCCAGCATCCATTGTCTTAGCCACAGAGTCCACCAAGTAGCCACTGATCCCAAAGTCACACATCTTTACATGGCCCTCCTTGTTGATGAGAACATTAGATGGCTTCACATCTGCCAGGAAGAGCAAGCTTCATTCAGCATTGCATGGTATGCAAACCACACACACAAAAAAGTCAACCACCCGGAGCCAAAGGCTAATCCAGTCTTGGGGAGTGGGTGGCAGAGACTCAGCAAAGTGACCTGGAGAAATGGGAAGTGGGTGGACTGGAAAGAAAATTTGGCTCAGGACCTCATGGCCACATCACAGCTCATCACCACTCTGTATGAGGGTCCCTCCAGCCCTGAGCCAGCACTGACCTCGGTGGATCACAGACAGCTTGCTGTGCAGGTGTTCCAACGCCCTCACAACCTGGCATTGGGGAAGAGAAAAAGAGAAGGTGGGTGGGCTGTTATCTCCTTGTTTCAATGACAGAACAATAAGAATCCCTCCCCCCCCACCCTACCCACCTGTCTTCCTCTCCCACATATACCATGACCTAGCACCTCACATCCCAGGCTCCCACTCACACCCAAAGTCCAGCAGACCTGTGTAGGCTCAATTGCTGCAGTTCCATATACACATACACCTGAATGGTCAGGATCTGAGGACTAAGCTTTTTGCAGGGATGTTTTCATGTATCTGAGACCTCAAGGGATCCCAAGCTTGTAACACACACCTCCATGGCAAAACACACATGTGTGTGCATGTCACCAAGCTCTTGGGTAAAACCCAGCCCTTCTGCAGCCTTCTCAAAAAGTCACTGATGAACATGCTTAGAACTATTCCCTTCAGGAGGCTGGACAATTATACCCAAGATACTGGCTTAATCTCCTCGTGTGAGTCCATTTAAAATGATCTCAGCATAAAGCTGAGAACCAATGTAATCCCTTTCCTTTTCTGCCTGGCTGCTGAGCCCAAGGTCTGAGCCCAAGGTCACTGCCTTCTGCTAGGGATGCCCAAGCTCAAACGGCAGACACTGCAGGTATAAGATTTGGCCCCCTTAGCTGGTACCTCTCTGAGCTACCTTGGTGCATTTGAGCAGAAGAAGCTGTAGACAAAGTTCTTGCTGTAAAATGACCCAGGGGACTGAGAACATCACCCAGTAGTGAAGCCATGCTCTGCACATGAGGCTAAGAGCAGCTGTGTCTGCCCGGCACATATGGCCCACAGTGTCCCCAGCAAGAAGAGCTGCATCTCAGGGGCTGCCAGGGATCAGGGCCACACCAAGTTGTGCTCACTACACTCACATCAGGCCAGGTGCAGAGCCATCCAACACCGGGCTTGGGCCCACACTCCACACCTAAAAGCCCAACCCCACCTAGTCTGTGGCCACTTACAGACACAGCAATCTCCCCTAGAATGTCCTCTGGGATTGTCATGTTCTTCTCCAGCACCTTCCGGTAGAACTTGTCCAGGGACGTGTCCATGAGTTCCATGCAGATCCACACATCACCCTGTGGGGGACATACCCCGGTAGGTGATGCTTACGTGACTGCACCTCCTGCACCCCACCACCCACAGCCAGGTACACACACACATACACACACACGTACACATACCACAGTCAGTCTGCCCTGCAGGGACTTTTCCTCCCTTTAAAAAATACATATATTTATCTATGAGAGGGAAAGGAAGAGAGGGGGACACAGAGTATCATGCTGGCACACTTGATGCCAAGGACTGAACTCAGAACTTCATGTTTGAGTCTAATATTTGATCCATTGCATCACCTCCTGGGCGATCTCGAGATTTTTCTGAGCTCCCAATTCCTCACATGCTGTCCCCCAAGTCTCTCCACCATCTAAGCTCACCTCCACTGGATGCTATCCAAGCTCGTCTACAATGCTGGGTCCACATACCAGTCTCTCCAAGCTATCACCTACAATCCCTAGTTTTAAGGCAGCCTCCATGAAGAAGTAACCAAAATGCCTGTCTTGTTGTGTCCCTTTAATAAACTTTCAAATCTGGCCACACCAGCTTATCAGTGACAACCTTGCACAGCCTCTACCTCAGGCCCCATAACCCACCACACAGAGCTCATCACAATTCTCACCATGGAGAGGGGTTCCCTCCCTGGCCCACCTTCACTAGAAAGCTACTGAGTAGCCTTTGTGATGGTCTGAAGACTAGATGTGATGCCTCTTTAGAACACCTGCAGGCTCCTGAGACTCTGTCCATCCTGAATGGCATGTGCCAAGGCCTGGGAATGCCATTGTCACTCCAGCAGTACAGGGACAGCAGGTTGTTGGTCAAGCAGACAAGGAGCTGACCTATTGCCAGGGTCACCACACACAGCAAGCTCACAGCTCTGGTCAATGCTCAGGGGGTGAGGGCAGGTGAGGGGCCCAGTCTTGCTAGGAAGTGAATCATCACTACAAGCCTAGGCCCCCCTAGTCTCCTTCCACACCTGTCCTGACAGCCCCTGAGGTCCAAATACACTCATGGACCCCACATGGACTCCTCCACATAGACTGAGTTGCCCCTCACACAGTACCCCTGGAGCCCCTCCCACTGGCCTGGACATCAAGAAGCAGGTGGGCACACAGTGCCAGTCCTGAGGCCAAGTCTCCCCTATTCACAACTATTTGAGGTGAGTGGGTACAGGCAAGAAAACTGAAGCACTAAGCAGGGCTGTGAGAGCAGGAGACAGGCAGGCCTGCACAGGGCAGGAGCACTCAGGAGCCTGGCCCCTTCCTATGGCAGGTGGACAGGTGGACAACCTTATCACTCCTGAGACCAGGGGATGTCTGCAGAGGGTGAAAATGAGTCGCACAGGCTGCAGGCTGGGCAGAAGATGGCACTCAGCACAACAACTGCCACCCACCCTCACACCAGGGACACACCTCTCTAAAGAGGGCCCCATAGAATGTGACAGTGTAGAAGCAGTCAACCGTGCGCATGTTGACATCCAAGTCCATGAGCAGACGCTTCTGCTCCTGTGAGTTCACGGTGGCCCGAATCCGCTGTGGGGAAGAGGAGTGAACGTCAGCACCAAAGAGCCCCCCCCAACTCCACCAAGGCCCTAGTACTATCCTAGCTCAGCCCTAGATGAACCCAGCCCCAGCACAGACACAGCCCAGCCTCAGCACAGACCCAACACAGCCCCAGCACAGCCCCAGCACAGCCCCAGCACAACCCAGCACAGCACAGCCCCAGTATAGCACAGCCCAAAACAGCACCAGCACAGCCCCAGCACAGCCCAGCCCCAGCACAACCCAACATAGCACAGCCCCAGCCCAGCCGCAGCACAACCCAGCACAGCACAGCACAGCACCAGCATAGCACAGCCCCAGAACAGCCACAGCCTAGCCCCAGAACAGCCCAGCTCCAGCACAGCCCAGCCACAGTACAGCCCCAGCACAGCACAGCCATAGCACAGCCCCAACACAACCTAGCACCAGCACAGCACAGCCCCAGCACAGCCCCAGCACAGCATAGCCCCAGCACAACCCCAGGACAGCACAGCCACAGCACAAGTCCAGCACAGCCTCAACACAACCTCAGCACAGCCCAGCCCCAGCACAGACAGCTCCAGCACAACCTGAGCACAATCCCAGCACAACCCAGCATAGCACAGCCCCAGCCTAGCCCCAGCACAGCCCAGCAGCAGCACAACCCAGCACAGCACAGCACCAGAACAGCCCCAGCCTAGCCCCAGCACAGCACAGCCCCAGCACAGCCCCAACACAACCCAGCACCAGCACAGCACAGCCCCAGCACAGCCGCAGCACAGCACAGATCCAGCACAGCCCCAGGACAGCACAGCCACAACACAACCCCAGCACAGCCTCAATACAACCCCAGCACAGCACAGCCCCAGCACAACCCCAGCACAACACAGCCACAGCACAGCCCCCGCACAGTCCAGCCCCGGCACAACTCCAGCACAGTCCAGCCCCAGCACAACCCCAGCAAAACCCTGGAAAAGCCACAGCACAGCCCCACAACAGCCGCAGCACAGCACAGCCCCAACACAATTCCAACACAGCCACCCCGGCACAGCCCAGCCCCCGGCAGGGCCCAGCCCCAGCACAACCCCGAAACAGCCCTGGCATAGCCCCAGCACAGCAAAGTCCTGGCACAACCCCAGCACAACCCCAGAACAAGCCTGGCACAGCCCCGCACAGCCCCGTACAACCCCAAAACAGCCACAGCACAGCACAGTCCCAGAACAACCCCAGCACAGCCCCAGCACAGCCCCAGCACAGCCCCAGCACAGCCCCAGCACAGCCCAAGTACAGCCCCAGCACAGCCCAAGTACAGCCCCAGCACAGCCCCAGCACAGCCCCAGCACAGCCCCAGCACAGCCGGCACAGCCCCAGCACAACCCCAGCACAACCCCAGCACAACCCCAGCACAGTACAGCCCCAGCAAAGCCCCAGCACAGCCCCAGCACAGCCCCAGCACAGCCCCAGCACAGCACAGCCCCGGCAGAGCATAGGCCCAGCACAACCCCAGCACAGCACTGCCTTAGCACAGCCCCAGCATAGCCTCAGCATAGCCCCAGCACAGCCCCAGCACAACCCTGGCACAGCCCCAGCACAACCCCAGCACAGCACAGCCCCAGCACAGCACAGCCCTCAAATGAGACTGAGGAGGGCACCTGCAAACAGGCTTGGTCCTCACACCTCCTCCAGGCAAACTCCGAGGTGTCACCCCCACCCAGACCTCCCTGGCAGGCAGGATCTGGTACAAGGGGGCACTCACTCACCTTGACAGCCATAATGGTGCCACTCTGGGCATGCCGCACCTTCTCTACCACCCCGTAGGCCCCACGGCCCAGCTCTGAGATGGTTACCAGGTCATCGGCCTCCACCTCGAAGTTCTCAGGGACAGAAAAGAGAAAACATGAGAGTGCTGGTGGCAGCCAAGTCAGGAATCAACCCAGTGGAGACAGCTGGGGTGGGAAATAGACAACAGCAGGTCAATTAGACCCAGACTGTTCCTGCTGTGACCTGAGTCCTGTTACTCCACCTCTCTGAGCCTCTCATCACCTTCTACAATAGACAGCATCACCCTCCAGTGTCTACTGCAAATCACAGACCTGAGGACCTGGAAATGCCCTAGGCAGCGTGGGAAGCTCCCAACATGTCCTGTACCTCCTCCCACCCAACTCACTAGAATGGCTGACTGTCATTCATTCTACCAGTTTGCTAAGCACCTACTATGCATAAGTCCCTGCTATAAACAACAGAACAAAGTTTCTGCTATCACAAGAAACAGTATAACCTGGAGCTTCCTCCTTTCCTGTGAAAGGCAGAAAACAGAGAAATGAGCAAGCAGACAAATAGGAATTCATACAGTAAACTCACACAGATATTAGCTGGGGTAGGGAAGAAAGCATGCAGGAGAGGAGAGGCCCCAGAGTGGGGTCTCTGCCCACAGAGGGCTTAGTGTCTGAGCAGGACTCCCAGTGGCTGCTGCTAAGCCACCACCAGGAGGAGAATGTGCTACACAAACTCTCAGCACTGACCCTGAGGAATGGATGGATCTGGGTTGAGCTGGGAGTCATTTCATTCAATACATGGTTCCTGCAGAGCCAGGACTACAGGGTGCCCAAGACCTGAAGTCTGGGCTTCAGAACCAGCTCAACACCAGCTCTGGCTCTGCAGAACCCCAGGAAGGTCACTGTTCCCTTCCCCGCCAGGAGGGATGGGGATCACACCAGCTCTGATTCAGCAGGGCCCCAGGCAGGCTACTTGATCACTTCCTGCCTAGAGGGATGGGGGTCACAGCAGCATCTGGGGAACAGCTCTGCTCTCAAGAGCCCAGCTCTGTCACCACCCATACCAGTGGCCCCTCAGGGGCATTAGCCAGTGCCTACCTTATCTCCAATGGTAATGAAAGTTCGGGAGTCCAGGTTCCGAGGAGGTCTGCAAGGAGAAAGCAGATCCCATGAGCATCAGAGAAAGCTGTGCCTGCCTGTCTCCCCATTCCCCCCGCCACCTCTCTGCCCAACCAGGCCACAGACACTGGGCATCACACAGACATGGCCCACCCACCATCAAGACAGGGAAAAGACGGCCAGAGAGCAGCTATACATCCTCATAGGGTCTGCCACCTCCTGCTTGCTCTCTTCCTTTGGGCACTTTTCCAGAAGCCTCTCCAGGCTGAGCCAGAGGAACAATGGAGGCAGACTTACGTGGGGTTGGGGACAGGTGGCTTGGACACACAGGAGATTCGTAAGTCCTTCTTCCTCTTAGATTTTCCTGAAAGGGAGAGAAGCAGAGACATCAAGTCTGTGCTCAGAGTTCCCTGGGCTGCCTCCGGCAGGACAAAGCTGGAACTAACATGACTTGGGCCCTCCTGTCCCTGAGAGGCTCCAAACACAAAAGCCTGGAGTTTAGTATGGTCAATGCATAGGCTCCCAGAGGATGTGGCCATGTATTGCTCCAAATAGGGGCCTACCTCCCTTTTGACACGCTTTTGGCCCCATACTCAGCATGCACCCAGGGCTAAAGCAGAATCAGCATTTATGGAGCCTGGGTGTGGCTAGTGCTGCCACAACAGAGGGAGGGGGCAGTAGGGCCACCCCTTTAAGAAGGTACAGTATCTGTAGCCATGGGGTTGAACTCAGGATTCAAGTTCAATTCCCAGCATTGCATGTGTTGAAAGATATTCTGGAGATTCATATCCCTCCCCCCATTAATAAATAAATCTTTAAAAGGAGAAGGAGGACTAGCAAAAGAGTTCACTTGGGTAGTGTGCTTGCTTTGTCATGGGCAAAACCAAGGTTCAAGCCTGGCCCCCACTGCACTGAGGGAAGCTTTAGTGTGGTGGTGGTATCTTTCTGTCTCTCTGTCTCTGCCTATCTGTCTATCTAAAAAAGAAATTATCCTGAAGTGATGAATAAACAAAAAAGACAGTGGGAGAAAGAGAGAAGGAGGAGGAGGAAGAAGAAAAGGATGTACAGTGTCACTTCACAAGAGGGAAAACAAGGTCTCAACATAGCAGAGAGCCCCCTTGGCCAGGAAGAGGCAGGCCTGAGCCTGGCTCTGCAACTGCCAGACACCCAACGATGGCTCCAAGTTCCACAGGAGGGAAGGAACTTGCCTTCATTGCCTGCTTCACAGGTGGCAAAGCTGGGACTTCCCAAAATAAACAGAGCAGAAATGGTGCCACCGCCCCTCCCCCACACATATACACATGAGCCTGTCCTTGCAGGGGGCATCCCTCCTGCCTCCTAAGCACAGTCCAGGCAACTGATCTGCCTTCCCCACACAGACTGCTGACACACTTTGGAAGCAAGAGACTACCCTCAGCCCTGTGTCACTTGCCCTGGGCATGCAGGAAGAATTGAGGTGCCCAACCTCTGCCCCTGAGCCTCCTCAATGCAAAGAGTGGTCACTAGCATTGGGAAGGTAAGGCCAGACCCCCATGTCCTGTAGCTAGGTGACCCGTCTGTTGGGTAGGGTCCCAGCATAGGCACAAGCAGGGGGCAGGAGGTGGGGAGACATTGTCAGGGGCAGTGCAGGCAGATACCCGCAGCTTCCCCTCAGAGGCCACCCTAGGTGTACCCTGGTCACCAGTGGCAGAGCCACAATCCTTGTGCTCACTGTCATTCCAGCACCTCCAAAGCACAGTCCATGGCTCCTGAGGTGGTTGGGGTACACCTCAGCCCTTGATGCAACTCTATAACCAAAAGTTAAGTCTCTTTTCCCCAAGTTCAAACCCTACCTTCAGAGACTGAGTTACCTTGGGTAAGCCCTCCCTTACCCTTGATATCTTCACCCACAAAATGGGGTGAAACCAGCACCTCCCTTTCTTTCTTTCTTTCTTTCTTTCTTTCTTTCTTTTTTTCCCCAAATGTTCTTTTTCTTATCTTATTTATTAGTGAGAGAGGTAGGAGAGGAGAGAGAAAGAGCACCAGAGCACCACTCTGGTACATGTGCTGCTGGGAATTAAACTCAGGGTCTCATGCTTGAGTCAAATGCTTTATCTACTGCACCACCTCCCAGATCACCAGATCAAATATTCTGATGACAAACATTCCCATCTATTTATTAACTGTATATAGACTGCTTCTTCTTCCCATTATTTCTTGTCAAGTTTTCACTCTTAAATGAATAGTTTTATGTAATGAAATTACATAAACTGGAAATTTTAATAAATACTTCTAATATAATAATTTATGTAATATAACAATATTGTATACAATATTTATAGCATCACCTATTCTATTATTTGAGGAAGGAAATGGTCAGACAGAAATGTTATATAGGTCTTGCGCTTCTTTTTTTTAAATTTTTTTATATTTATTTATTTTCCCTTTTGTTGCCCTTGTTTTTTTTATTGATGTTGTGGTTATTATTGTTGTTATTATTGACGTCATTGTTGTTGTTAGATAGGACAGAGAGAAATGGAGAAAGGAGGGAGTCAGGCAGTAGCGCAGTGGGTTAAGCGCAGGTAACACAAGGCGCAAGGACTGGCGTAAGGATCCCAGTTCGAATCCCTGGCTCCCCACCTGCAGGGGAGTCACTTCACAAGCGGTGAAGTAGGTCTACAGGTGTCTATCTTTCTCTACCCCTCTCTGTCTCCCCTCCTCTTGATTTCTTTCTGTCCTATCCAACAACGATGACAACAATAATAACTACAACGGCAACAAAAGGGAATAAATAAATAATAAAAAAAGTAAAAGAAAAAAAGAAATGGAGAAAGGAGGGGAAGACAGAGGGAGAAAGACAGTACGCTGCACTACCGTTGACTCCCTGGCCTTGTGCTTCTTATTGAATAAAATAAAGGAGTTAAACTTTACTTCCGAGGTCTCCTTCACTTAGGGTCTATGAAAACTAACACTGATGAATATTCTCTTCTTCTAATACACTAACACCTTTGTAAACACTGACTCTCTACTATCTTTTTTTTCTTTTCTTCCTTTTTTAAAAAAAATATTTTTATTAGTGATTTACAAAATTACAAAGCAGCAGAAGCACAATTCCACATCATTCCTACCATCAGAGTTCTATGTCTCCATTCTCTCCATTAGAAACTGCAGTGGTTCTTCCAAGATCACAGATATGGGATGACTATTATTTCTAACATAGACAGGTAGATACATAGATAGGTAGATAGATAGGTAGATAGATAGGTAGATAGATAGATAGATAGATAGATAGATAGATAGATAGATAGATAGATAGACAGATAGATACAGATAGATATAGATATATTTGCCTTTTTTTTTTCCCTATGGTCCTACCTTCTCTTCCTTTTTAGTCAGACCTACACCTGTTACTACTTCCAAATGTCTTTCCTTTTTTCCTCTTCTCTCTTGGGTCCTGATGGAATTGGAGTTCAAAGCCATCTAGTCATCTTCCCCCAATCTAAGCACCTCCCTTTTGAAGTTACCAGCTGGGTAACCCAGACCTAAGTTAAACAGACCTCAGATAAACAAGGGGTTTTGTTTCTTTTTGTTAAGATCTATTTATTCATTGAGAGAGAACCAGAACATCATTCTGGCACATGCAATGCTAAAGATTGAACTTGGGACCTTATGCTTGAGAGTCCAATCCTTTATCATATGCACTACAGCCCAGGCCATTCAGAAAACATTTTCATAGACGTTACAGCATCTGCAGGAATTGCTGGGCTCCCACATTCTCTCTACAGGACTGGGGTGAGGGGGTACCAGCCACCCCACCAGGTTCAGTGTGGGAAGTGCTTTCCTCTATTTCAAAGATGGGTTATCATGGCTAGGGGTCACAGGCCAGCCTCTATCCTGGGTGCTCCAGCAATTCCACAGGCAGGAATGCCTAGCCTCACCTACTTGGAAAATTGAGACTCATTGGAGCACTGCTCCTCAGAGCATCTCTCCAGCAGCAAACACTCCTCCAGGTTAAAAACCAAGTCTATGACCACCCCAACCAAAGTGGTATAGTGTCTCCTGCTGAAACCCAAGTTTCTCAGATCACTCTACACAGCAGAGAACAGGAAATCCAAGGCAGGCAGGAACACCAGTTTCTAAGCCCACTTCTGGGTCAGAGTGTCACACCAAGCCCTAGGCTGACACAGAGGCTGAGACAGAGATGGTAGGAATTTCCTGCAGGCACCAAGGCCCTATACCGGTGAGGACAGAATTTCAGGCACTGCACTGGGCATGAGGCAGCCCCTAGTGGATGCCCCAGCCGGGATCTGGCAAGGCCTTTCTCTCAGCAACCAGGCTCCACATGGCAGAAGAGCAGCCAGGCAGCCCAGCAGGTGGTAAAGTGACAAGGCATTCATCTATCAAGAATAGGGTCCCCAGTTTGATCCCTGGCATTACATGTGTCATAGTGATGCTCTGACACTTTCCTTTCTCTCCTAGATAAAAATAAATAAATCTTTTTAAAAGAGGGGGCAGGCAGGGGTAGACAGCATAATGATTATGCAAACAGACTCTCATGCCTGAGGCTCCCAAGTCCCAGGTTCAATCCCCCACACCACCATAAACCAGAGCTGAGCAGTGCTCTGGTAAGAAAAAAAAAAAAATGGCCCTGCAGCAGGCCAGAAATAATCACCACAGTCACCACAGCCTCTCCTCAGAAGTGGAAAGATCCATCCTAACGAGAGTTACAAGAGTTTGTTTGACATGAGGCTTTTTGTGAGCAGAAAGTAAAGCTTCTTAAGTTAAATGTTACCCGTCCAGGGAGAGATAAGATTGGGTGTGCGCAGGAGGTGGTGAAATGAGGACCTGAATTAAATTCCCAGCATCACATATGCTAGAGTGATGCTCCCAATTCTTGCTCACTTGCTCCTCCTCTCTCATGTCAATAAATCCAGAAGGAAGCAAGGAAAGAAGGGAAGTAGGAAGGGGTTGGGGGGACAATTTGGAGGAGGGTAAAGCATGCAAACAGCTGTCTTGGGGAGATGTGAAACCATACCCCTGTGACAACAATGATCTTATCACCATTTTCTCAGTATAGAAACTGACTGTCTGAAGGGAATCCTGTGTGGCCTCCCTGCAATGCCCAGTCCACGACTCCAAGCCCTTCTGTCTTTGCAAGCTCAACACTGCCCTGACAAGGGAGCATCATCAGATGGGCTCCCTCTGAGCCTCAGTTTCTACCTCAGCCAAAGAACCTGCAGGTCTGCAGTTGGGTTGGTGAGGGAAGACCATGTGGAGAGAGAGGATGGCTGCTCCTGTGCACCCTCCTCCCACAGCAGGATGGGTGGAGCATGGCCTACCTGTGTCAGTTCTGCTGGGCTGGAGTAATACAGGTTCCATGGGGCAGCCACACCAGCTGCTGGGAGTGGGCGAAGCTGCCATGGAGACAGCCCAGCAGCAGGCCACAGGAGCAACAGGCAATAGATGTCAGACCAGGGCCCAGGTGGCCAGGCTGCATGTGCTGCCCAGGTACAGGCCCACTTTGGCGACTGTCACCACAACAAACAAAGGCACTGGCCAGTGGCTGCAAACCACAAGCCACCAGTCTCAGCTTGCAGGGCCCCAGAGCAGGTGGGCACCAAGCCAGGCATCTGTGTGTCCTCACTCCACCTGGAACTCCCAGCAGGCAGGGAACAGAAATTCAGCTGCTGACCCAAGGCCATGCGACAGGAGGGAGCAGCCCAGACTCCACAGGACTCCAAACTGTGAGTCTACCCCATACTCAGCTCAACTCCTACTCTCTGGTTCTCCAGTAAGCCTCTTCCTTTCTTACTTCAGTGCCTTTGCACATTCTGTTCCCTCTGTCAAGACTGCCCTTCCCTGCATTTTCATCTTGGCTACCAGCACTGACTCCAAAGCCAGGCTTCCTGGCCACCCATGTGACCATGACCAAGTAAATCACCCCTCTTCTGCCCCTTGGTTACCTTTCTGACCATCCCTTCCAGAATCCTAGCCTCTAGCTCCCACCCCTGCCAAGAACAATTGGAGGTGGCAGATCTCCCAGGGCTCCCAGGTGCACCCCAGAATCTGTACCCCCTCCAGATACTCAGTGCCACACCTTATGGGCCGCCAGACACAGTCTTCTGGAAAACCACAGCCTCAAGGACACATCAAGCCCTGCAGCCCACACAGCCCCTGAGACTCCTGTCCAGAAAGGGTTTTCACAGGTTCCTGGAGAGCTGGGGGATGGGGGTAGTGGGGGTTGGTGACTTCATCACAGTCACACAGCAGGGGTCTGGTTGGCAGTGGGCATGAAGATAGAACTGTTGGTTCCTAACTAGATACTGAGAGAGCCTTAGAGAGAGGTCCTTCACCATGGCTCCATCACTGCCCCCAGCTCGCAGTGTCTCTCTCTCTCTCTCTCTTTCTCTCTCTCTTGTTGGTACATGAAGGAGGCAGATGGGGCAGAATAGCCTCAGACTGTCCCAGGGCCTCTGCCATAAGCAGACCAGGACCTGCCCTCCCCAACCATAGATAGATATCCATGTGTTAGCTCCAACAGCATGGGGCAGCCCCAAGCACAATGGGACAGTGCCACTCTGTGCTGGCTGCATCTTGCCAGTCTCTAAGCCACCATAGACAGGCCTGGGTGGGAGCTGTGCAGACATGCATAGAGGGCAGAGGTGTGTAAAATCAAGAATAACCCAGGAAGCCTGAGAGGGTGAGCCTGCAGAGACAAAAAATGAGCCAAGGCCCAAGCCTAGAAAGAATGGGAGAGCAGGATCTGTGAGAGAATGTGCTGGTCCAACCACAGAGGATTCCAAGCTCCAAAAGCAAAAAACTGTCAGGCAGTAGTGCACTTGGTAGAGTGTACATGTTACCATAAATGAGGACCCGGGTTTAAGCCCCCAGACCCCACCTGCAGGGGGCAAACTTGTCAGTGCTGTCCTCATTCAGGGGCCATGCAGCTCCTTGGCCTCACTCCCAGGGGCTCCTCTGAGTGAGTCGGCTCAGAACTGGATGGTGCCACACAGATGGCCTGGTGATACACCCTTAAGCCTGGGGACTCCCCAAGGTCACACACTGGTTGGCAGCAGAGCCACAACTCCCTAAGCCTGTGCTTCTCCCTGAGGCTAGATCCTGACTTCCCTGTCCCTTGAGTAGAGTCACAAGGTGTCCCCCTCCCCAGGCCACTCTGCAAAGGCCACAGAGAACATTGTGGGGGACAATGGGCTTGAGCAGGAGCAGCCAGAATTGCTGTGTAACTTCAAACAATCCCCCCTCTCTGAGCCCCATTTCCAAGCACAATGGTCTTGATCACCAGGAAAGGACAAGCAAGAGTCAGAGATACAGCGGTGCCCCCAGGACAGACCTGTGTGACCCTGGGGAAATCACTTTCCATTCAAGGTTCATGGTACTCCAGGATGGCAGCCCACCACTGGGCAGTCAAGGGCTAAAGGACAGTGTGCACATGAAATGTCTGGCACAAAATCACTAACGGAGGGCTGCCCCAGGACCTGATTTGATGGCCCAAGTAACTGAGGTGGGCTCTGGACAATGGTGCCCAGGCTCAAGCCTTCAAGAAGTCATGACTAGGGAGGATGTCCCATGAGTAACACCCTAGTCTCCTGGAGCCTTGGGAAGCAGGCACTGCCTAGGTTTGCCTCAATGGGCTCAGCATTCATGGATCTCTCCTTGGGGCCAGCATGCCATCACCAAGCCATCCCAGGCCAGCCACAGCAATACCAGCCGCACCACCACCACCTCCACATTTCTGCTCTAGCTTCTGCAAAATGGTAGAAATAACTTTTCATAACAAATGCCACTTCTGCTTTCATCATCATTAGCATTAAAACAAAATCTTAGAGGGCTTGGAGATAGTGTAAAGATTATATAAAATGTCTTTCATGCTTAATGCCCCAAAGGTCCCAGGTTCAATCCCTAGCACCACCATAAACCGGACCATAGAGGTGGTCAGGCAAAACTAAATAAAATAAAATCTTAGAAAACATGAGATCCTAGGGGCCAGACAGTGGCACACCTAGTTAAATGCTCACATTACAGTGCACAAGGACCCAAATTTAAGCCCCTGGTCCCTACCTGCAGGAGGAAAGCTTCATGAGTGGTGAAGCAGGGCTGCAGGTGTCTCTCTGCCTCTTCCCTTCTCTATCTCCCCATCTTCTCAATTTCTAATAATAAAGAAAATATATAATTTTTAAAAACTTTGATAAAAAAAAAAAACAAAAAACATGAGATCCTAAAAAGAAAGACCTTAAAAGGTATTTCTGTTGATTAGGGAGGTGGTACAGCAGGATAAGCACTGGACCTTCCAGCATGAGATCCTGAATTCAATTATGGGAATTCCATGTGTCAGAATGATATTCTGCTTCTCTCTCTCCCTCCCTTCTCCTCTTTCTCACAAATAAACTAATTAATCAAAAATAAAATAAAGCTAAATACCATTAAAAAAAAAAAAAAAACTACTTCTGATGAGACTAATGCTGACACATGGCTCAAGTTCAAACCCTGCACCTGTCCCTGGACTTAACAGGCTCCTCCCTTCTCACCCTCAGCAGAAGTCCTGGAAGGTGAATGTTTTTTTGTTCCCCTTGTTGAGATGAGAGTACCAAGGCCTAGCAGGTCACAAAAGCATTGTGAGCAAAGCTGGATGTCAGCCCTCTCTCGTTTCTACAAGTTACCATAGCTGGGGTCTACTCCAAGCAGGTGATGCCAGTGATACCAGGCACATGCATAGTAGATGAGAAAGCCAAGGCACAGACACAGAAGGGCAAGAAGGGTAGGGGGTATTCTCCAACTCTCACAACCAAAGTTGTCTTGGGCAGGCTCCTAGCCCAGCCTCCACAGTCACTGGCTACTAGCAAAATGCCGCTTCCTGGATGCATGAGACTCAGCTCCCAAGTGACACCTCCACTGTTATCCCAGGCCCGATACCTGTCCCCTCATACCCACTGATTCATGTGATCCTGAGCGCAAACATTCACAGAGCTGACGGCATAGTGTAGTGATGCAGATGAGGAAAATTGGGGCTCTAAACACAGCGGCATGAGCCGAACACTGCACAATTTGGGGCCAGGAATTTGAGATTCACCCCAATCAACAGTAGCAGCAAACACTGTGGGCACTCAGTTGAACACAAATGTCATCATGTGCAAAGACCCAGGTTCTAGTCACCACTATCCACCTACAGGGGAGAAACATCACAAGTGGTGAAACAGATCTGCACATGTCTATCTTTTCCTCTTCTTCTCTATTCTCCCATCCCCTCTCAATTTCTCTCTGTTCTATCTAACAAAAAATGGGGAGGGGGGGCACCAGGAGTAGTGAATTCATAGTGCCAATACCGAGCCCCAGCAACAACCCTGGTGGCAAAAATAAAAAGTAAAACAGCAGCAAATAAACACAAACACTAACTTGGAGCCCAGGAGTTGGTACAATGATGTATAAAGCTCTGGACTCTCAAGTTTACTTTGCAACACTGTATGTGCCAGAAAGATATTCTGATTCTCTCTCTCTCTCTTCCCCTCTTTCATTAAACAAACAAACGAGTTTGAAATAGCTCTCTTGGATAGTGTGATGCTTCACCATGTACATGACCCACGTTGGAGCGCAGAACCCACCAAACTGGTAGATATTTTGGTGCTGTGAGACCACACACCTTCACTCTCTTCGTCTCTCTGTCTCTATATAAATCATTTTTGTTAAGCCAAGCCTTACACGTAGCAACTTCATAAATTAGCAACACTGAATCCTCATCCTAACCCTATAATTTAGGTCCCAGCATCACATCCATATTGTAGATTAGAAAACTGAGGCCACACACCCGTGAGTGGAGGAGACAGGAAGCCCCCTGCCACCCATCTGGTAAGTGAGAGGAAGCAGGGTGCTTGCCTAAGGAGGAAGTTCTTGGGCAGGGCAGGCACAAGGCCAGAAGGACCAGCTTAGGGGGGCCCAGTCCAGCTTCAGATCTAGGAAGAGACCAGCCTCCTCCAGTGCCCTGTTCAGGGCAGGACCAAAGCTCACAGACCCCCCACACCCACCCGGTCCAAGGCCTCACCCCTATAAACAGCAGCCGGTTGGCTAGCATGCCTCATAGGTGAGTCAGCACCCAGTGCCCGCTGACTCACCCCCCGGAAGCCTCCTGCTGCCCCAGCCCTCTCCCCAGACAGCAACTGAGAACTTTGCTCCCTTCGGGCCTGGAGCCACAAGCTGGCTGATAGAGAGTTTCCTGTGCGTCACACCAGGGGTGGGGGAAGTCCACAAGGTGGCACCCTCTGGTCTTTCCAATAGCAGGAGTTGGGGGGGGGCGGCGCTGTGGCATGGAGGAGCAGAAGGTAACAGTCATGGCCAGGACACACATAGTACCCCTGAAGCCTCGGGGTCCACACCAGGCAGCCTGCAGTCACGTGGAGCTCAACCTTAAAGAGCCCACACAAGGTGAGCCTGGGGCACTGAGGTCTCTCAAGGACAAGAGTGGGTTCAGACAACAGACCTGGACCATGCCAATCAAAGAAGCCCATCCCTACCCATGGGCCCCAGCCACTGTCCCCATGGACAAGGAGAACCCAGCAGGGTTAGGGGCCCATTGCACTCAGGAAACCACCACCACCATCCCCAGGCCTATGACAGGGAGGATGAGGCAGGGCACCCAGGCAGCAAAGCAAGGCAGGAAGCTCCCCAGTAAAGCTCCTGTGAGGTCATGCACCAACCACACCCTGATTTGTTCAAAGTCTCTGAGAAGTGAGAGGTGACCACAACACTAGGTCTTGTAGCAAGATGGGGGAGGTGGGAAGGGCACAGGGGAGCAACCCTCTCCCTGAACCAGATCCAGCCATTAGCCCTATCTGATCATGGTTTGGCCAAATGGGTAGGTATGTAGTGAGTGTACACACACCTCTGGCTCAGTCCATCCTCCAGGTGGATGACCAGAAGGAGACACCCACAGGACATGGGTAAAGCTGGGGGGTTGCGGGGAATGTCCCAGCAGCTCGGCACAGGAATGGGATAAAGAGAAGCACTGGCAAGATTTCTGGAAACATTCGGCCCTGAGCAGTACACTGCAGCACCATCTGTCATATACGTGTGACCTCAGTCAGGGCAGCTACACCTCTGAGTCGGTTTCCTCACACGTAAATAAGGATGTGGGGAATACATGGCACAAGAGGGTAGGGAAAAAAGTAATTGGTAAAAGGGAGATTTGGGGTGAAGATGCATTGTGGTGCCCCTAGCAAATCTAGTGAGAGTGCCTGGGCCTTGACCCTCTATTCAATCTACCAGTATCATCATCATCTTTTTCTTTTTCTTCTTCTTCTCCTTCTCCTACTCCTCCTTTTTATTATTATTATTATTATTTGTATTTACCAGTGCACTGATCAGCTCTGGTTTATGGTGGTGCAGGGGATTGAACCTGGGGCTTTGCAGCTTCAGGCATGAGAGTCTCTTTGCATAACCACTATGCTATCTACCCCTGCCCTACCAGTATCTTCTTTCCCCAGGAGTCACAATCTGAAACTGTCCTTGTCCTCTCTCTCTCCAGAGAGACTCAAAGAGGGCACTGCCAATACCCCTGGAATGCAGAAAACAAGAGGACCTGCCTCATAGTATTTCCTTCCTACAAACCACATCCCCCCTCCTTTTGCAACCCTGCAACTTTAACTTTCATTCTGACGAGGCGTGCTCTGCCTGGAAAAGTTAGAAGGGCTTTCAAAAACAAACACTGCTTCCAACCTCTCCCTTCCAACTCAGGAAATGCTGGGACCCAGAGAAGTTGAAAGACACCTGCCCTAAATCTCACAGCACCGGCTAAGCCCAAAGCTAGCTCCCAGGTTGGAAAAGGGGAAGAGATGCCTGATTTCTGGGTCCCTGAGCTCCATGAGGTCTGTGCTGAGCAAGAACTCCCCATCACCTCCCCCCTTGAGTGCCTCCCCTGTTACTCACAGTGGTTAGGCAATGGTCAGAGAGCTTGCCGCCCACTTCTGAAAGATGTAAGTGAGTACCCTGCCCTCCTGGCCAGCTGGGTTCCAACACACAGCCACTGGCAATGAGGCCTAGGGCCCACACACTCCCTGGAACCCACATGCCCTCCTGCTGCCCAGACCCCTCTGGAAAAGGAGAAGTGGAGACAATCCATGGTTAGGGCCGGACTGAGTGACAGCTGTCTGTCACCTTCCTCCTCCCTACTCCACAACTGCAACCGAGGGGCATAGCTGTATTCCCACATGGCTAAGGGCCTTCCAAAATAGTGACAATAAGACAATGTCCACACAGCACCTACTGTGTGCCAGGCGTCACACTGGGGCTTCCACCCCATTACCCACACAGGTCAGGTTTGAATACTGTATTTTCAAGATAAGGAAACTGAGGCCCAGGAGCACTCTTGCTGGGGGGTAATGCAAGCAATAGGCTTAGGCAGAGCTAAGCCTGTTTGGAAATCTTCCACAGACCTCAGCTTGCTGAAAAGCCCACATGCCGAAAGCATCTCTTCCTATTCCCGTAAAAAAGAAAAAAAAAAAAAAAAATCCAGCCTCCATGCCTCATATTCCACATGACAAATCCTGCTGCCGCCACTGGAATCACCACCTCACAAAAATTTCCAGGAAGATCAGCCACTGGGATAAGACAAGAAGAGCAAGTACAGTGCACAGACAGCACTCTGAGCTGGCAGCAGGCCCGGAACCCACGGGCAGCAGGGCCAAGCTCCCCAATTCAGGAGGGAAGTTTGCAACTCAAGACAGAGTCGCTGATGGAGAAGGCGCTGCGCTGGGGCATTGCGGGGGTCCCCTGGGTCAGGACTGTGAGGTGCTAGCGGGACAAGGAGGGGGGAAATCAGGGTCCGCAGTGACGGAAGGAGTTGGGAGAGCATGACAGGGAGTTCCGGCCTGGAGTGCAGCCAGGGCACCTTTGGGTGGGGGAGGGCGGCTGCCGTGAGGTCCCGCTGGGGAACACTGCTACGGGCCATGGGGAAGTCAGCTCAACGCCAGGCTGCAGGCCGCCCCGGGACCCCGCAGTCCGGGAAGGGGTGCCGGGCGCAGGGTCTGGACCCCAATAGGTGCAGACGAGGACGTGCGGCTCGGAAATTCCAGTCCAGGTTGCAAGCTGGGCCTAAATGAAGTCAGAGCAAGGTCCCCGGCCCAAGAGGGGTGATCGGGACGAGGTTGCAGCCTGAGTTCGGGTCTGGATCCAGTCCCAAGGCCTAAAGTGAGAGTGCAGGTGAGGTCCCATAGGCCCGGGTCTGGGACTCGAAGAGGGAGGATTTGGGGGCTGCGGCGCAGGCCGGGTCTCGGCGGCTCAGGGCGGGGCGGGGCAGACGTGGGGCTCCGGGCCGGGTGCCTGGGGGAAGCCAAGTCCCGACCCTGCTCTCCTACCTTTGGGCGGGGGCAAGCCCGCGGGCTGGCCGGCTGCAGGCGACTCCATGGTGCAGGCGGGTCCGGGCGGCAGGGGGCTAGTCCAGAGGGCGGCGGGCTCGCCCGGGGCCCAGCGAGGTCATGGCGCGGCAAGCAGCCGGGCGGCGGGTGCAGAGCAGCGGCGACGACACAAGCTGCCGCGGAG
Organism: Erinaceus europaeus; assembly: GCF_950295315.1. Lineage (NCBI taxonomy): Eukaryota > Metazoa > Chordata > Mammalia > Eulipotyphla > Erinaceidae > Erinaceus > Erinaceus europaeus. The sequence continues at coordinate 41,528,000 of NC_080173.1, read as the reverse complement.
GGGACGGGTCCGAACGGTCGGCGCCGGAGGGGCCAGAGTGAGCAGCCCTACGGGCCGGCCAGACGGCGCCGACGTAGGCCCCGCCCCGCACGCCTATTGGGCCCGCCCCCTGGCTATCAAACGAGGCCTGGCCTCGTCTGTCAAGCGCAGTCTCGCCCGCCCAGACCGCCTAAAACCTGGCTCCTCCCATTGCCTGTAAATCCGCCTGCCGCGGGGAAGCCCGGGCTCCGCTGGGCTCCGCTCCTCCACTCAAGGATCCGCCCCCTTCTTGTTCATCCCGCCAATCACCGCAGCTCCTTGACAGACCACGCCCCCCAGTATCTGGCCCCCCCCGCCCATGTCTGTCAGGCCCCGCACCGCCTGCCTGCACCCGGGCGCTCCAGCTCAGCTGCACTGTAGTCCCCCCCTTCCTCCCCCCACCCGCCCCAGCTCATCTGTGCTCGGTCCAGTATCTCCCACCTCAGTCTGTGCTTCTGTGGGCGCGCCCCGCGTGCATACTCTGGAAAACCTCCACATCCCTTAGGGGTCCCTGAGACCAGGGGAATCAAGAAGGCAGTGGTGCAGAAGGGCTACAAGGCCCCTGAGGTCAGGTTCTGGGTTCAAATCCTGACACCATTGCTTTCCAGGGAGAGTGAGCTGAGGGGTCACCTGAGGCATATCAGGTTACACCCGAGACTTGGGTCCTGCCCTGCCTCCTGGCACTGCTGGTGAGAACCAAGCCTGAGCTTTCGGGACACTCAGGAAATGTTTGTTGACTGAATGCTACAGACTTGGCACCCTGCCGGTGATGCGCGGGTGTATGCTAGGCTTCCACACACACCCGCTGCGCGCCTTGCAAGGAGGGCATTTACACACAGGGAGAACTTCGGGACAAATTTGCTTACGCCTAGTGAGAAGTCTGTATTTGTAGCTTTTTTTTTTCTCTTTAAGATTTGAGAGAGAGAGAGAGAGAGCCAAAATATCACTCTGGTACATGGGAAGGCAGGGGATCAAACTCTGGACCACATGCTTGAGAATTCAATGCCTTATCCACTGCGCCACCTACCTCCCTGGTAGCTCTGCATAAGCACATGGAATGTTTTTTTTTTCTCACTACTCTTCCTCTCCTCCTCCTCCTCCTCTTCCTCCTCCCTCTTCTTTTTACCAGAGCACTGTTTAGCTCTGATTTATGGTGGTGTGGGGTATTGAACCTGGGACTTTGGAGCCTCAGGTATGAGAGTCTCTTGCACGACCCACAAGTGGCTTTAATGGTTATGTGGTGATTGGTATTTCACTGGACTCCTACAGCCAGATCTCATCCTCACTCTCCCCTGGGCTCTGACCCAGGCCTTTTGTCACCTTTTCCTGGGGCCTCCACTATTCCTCTGTGTAATGATTAGAGGACCATTCCTCTCTTCTGCTCCATCTGGAGCTTGGGATTTGGAAAGTACTGGGCAATCTCATGCTGGATCAGGTGACTGGTCTGTGATGTGATGGTGAGCTGCTGGCTATTAAGGGCAGAAAGCACCTAGCAACTGTCATCACCTCCACACAGACCTGAGTGTGTGGCCTGCCGGAAATCTCAGTGAGTGGAGTGGATTCCACACCTGTTGGAGGTGCTTGGGGCAAGAGCTGACCTCTGCCTGCCCATTCATAAAGTCTAGACTGGTCCCTGATCCTCACAGGGCCCTATCCACAGGGTAGCAGAGAGGGCCAGAGGAGATAAGGGGTGGGACGAAGACATCTTATAATTACCATCATTCTCTTCCTGTATCTCTTCTTCACCCTTCCCAGGCAGTAGGTGGAAAGTCATGAGCTCTGGACTCACACACAGATTCAAATGACAGCACACTATAAGTTACCAAGTAGCTCCATGCCTCATTTTCCTTATCTATGCATCCCTAACTATGAGGCTACAAAGTACCTAGGTACCCAAGACATTTTTTTAAGTTGTGTTGTTATTTATTTATTTTATTAATAAAATATGGGGAGAGAGCCAAAACATCACTCGAATCCATGGAATGCCAAGGATCAAATTCAGGACCTCATGTTTGAGAATCCAAAGCTTTGTACTGTGCCACTTCCCAGCTCATTCAAGAAGTACTTCTAAATACAGTGTGCACCAGACCCTACAGAAAGCACTTGTGATCTTACTACTCCAAAACTGAGCTAGTCATTTTGCTTGGGGAGCTGTTGTTCAGCCACCTGTAAAATAGGCACCAGCAATGGCTAGCTTCCTCTCATGACTGTAAGCCCCTGCTCAGGCTTCAGGCCTCTACTGGCCACTTAGATTTTTGCTTCTCTCCATGTACACTCTCATCCTCTCTGCTCCTTGTTCAAGAGTGTTACTGATAAACATGCCAAAGTTAGTCCCGTGTCAGGGCCTTTGCCCTCTCTGATCCCTCTGCCTAGGTCTTTCCACCCACCTCCCACCATTATGCTCAGGATTACTTCCTTTTCATCCTCCAGGTCTCCTCTTAAATCCTCTCTTCTAAGAACCTTTGATCATGTCCCCAAATTGGTTTTCATTCTCTGAATAGTGCTTTTCCTCTGCTTGTAGTCATTTGTTTTGTTGCCACTAGGGCTATCACTAGTGCTTAGTGCCTAAAAGGTTATCACTAGTGCTTATTGCCTACACTGTGAATCTACTGCTCTCAGCAACTATTATTTACTTTTTTAAAATTTTTTTCTACTGACAGGACAGATCATAGGAGAGAGAGAGAGAGCACAAAGCGCAAGGACCGGTGCAAGGATCCTGGTTCGAGCCCCCGGATCCCCACCTGCAGGGGAGTCCCTTCACAGGCAGTAAAGCAGGTCTGCAGGTGTCTATATTTCTCTCCCCCTCTGTCTTCCCCTCCTCTCTCCACTTCTCTCTGCCCTATCTACAACAGCATCAATAACAACAACAATAATAACTACAACAATAAAATAAAAGGGAAAGAAAAGAAATTAAGGGATAACAGCAACACTTCTCCATTGCTCACGAAGTTTCCACCCTGTAGGTGGGGTCTGGCAGCTTGAACCTGTGTTCTCTCTCACATGGTACCATGTGTGTTCTACCAGGTACACTACCACCTGACTCTTTTCCTGTTTTTAGTCTTCTCTCTCTAGATTGTCAACCTATCCTGAACCAGGAATCCAGCCCAGCTCATTCCCTGCTGCATTCCTGATGCACAGGATCTGACACATAGTAGGCACCTGCTAAATATTTGAGGAATGAGTACAAGAAGGCCATGCTGCCAGCAGGGGAGAAGTGCCTCTGGCTGCATCCCAGTTCTCCAGGCACCCCATGACTCAGACAAGGCCCTCCAGTTGAAAGGGCCGACAGGTAGTCAGGGAGCTTCACAGGCCACCTGGGAACCACAACATTCCATGTGCAGTGCTATAAATAGAGAGGAGTGAGAGTCCTGAGCAGGTTCCAGACTCTACCTGGGAGAGGCGGGGGAAGATGAGATAGAGACTAAATTTACATATTTATAGATTTATTTATTTGCCACCAGGGTTATCACTGGGGCTCCATGTCTATACAACCTCACCATTCCTGGCAACATTTTTTTTCTTTAGAGCTTGAGATACAACAGAAAGAGACACCACAGCACTGCTCTACCATTCATGAAGCTCCCTCCCTGAAAGTGCTCCCATGTGGTGGTCAGGAGTTCAAAGCTGGGCCCTCAAACATGACAACATATGTGCCCTACTGGGTGAGCCAGCCCCAGAGACTGAATTTTGAAAGTCCAGTAGGAAGGACCTTTCCAGGCAGAGAAGTGAGAGTCCCTGGAAAAGATTGAGGTGCAAAAAGAACCATGTGTGGAATGGGCTGAGCTGCTGAGCTGTGCTGCTGCCAGGGTAGAGATACCATAAGGCAGCTGCAGTTCCTCCTCCCAGCTGGCCAGTTGCTGCTCCCTCTGACTCTAAGAAGTATAGTAAGGGGCAGCCCAAGGACATAGAATGGTGTTAAAAGACTGGACTTGGGAGCAAGAGGTCCCAAGTTTGATCCCTGGCATTGTACATACCAGAGTGATGCTTTGGTTCTCTCTTTCTCCTTTCTTTCTCTCATGTTAACAAATAATTTTTTTATTGAGTACAGTAAGGGGATCAGGGAGAACACCACCATTGCTAAATAACCAGAAGAGGCATTTGACTGGTTCACAGAAGGCTCTTCTTACTCTGGCTACTAATAAATAAATAAATAAAGGCCGACCTCCCCTATCCACTCAAGGAAACTGAGGCATGGGGAGGAAGGAGGTATGATGTAGTCAGAATGTGAGTGTGGGCTGAGGCTGAGTGGACCCTAGGTTGAACCCAAGTTGGGGAGCTCATTCTTCATTCACTCATCCAACAACTATTTATTGAGCACTCGGTGGGTGTCTGTCACTAAGAGCCACCACTCCTTGCCTTCGGGGAGATGATGCTCCCCTGAGCCACCCAGATAAGCAAAATACCTGCATCAAATTATAGTCCATCAGAGGACAGATAACAAATGCCACAGGGAGAGGTAAAGGGACAAGGTGAGATGGGGGCTGTAACTTGACACTGCAGTAGGGAAAACCCTTTAGGGAAGGTGACCTGTAAACTGGGATCAGAGTATCACCAGGATGTCTGGGGGAGGAACACACTAGGCAAAGGGGACAGCACATTGAAAGGCCCTGAGCAGAAGTGGAAAAACAAGATCAGAAGAGAAAACACAAGTAGAACCTGAACTGAAATTGGCATATTGCACCAAAGTAAAAGACTCTGGGGTGGGGGTGAGAGAATACAGATCCATGAAGGATGACAGAAGACCTAGTGGGGGTTGTATTGTTATATGGAAAACTGGGAAATGCTATGCATGTACAAACTATTGTATTTACTGTTGAATGTAAAACATTAATTCCCCAATAAAGAAATTAAAAATAAAAAAGAAGGGCTGTGAGATGGATAACTAACTGATGAGTAACCACCAAAGGGCTGGCTGGGGTCTTGAGGGATGAGAGACTCCACCTACCTCCACCTCAATTGTCCTTATTCACAAACTGTGGCCCCAGAAGCTCTTTCTGCCAGCATCTCCAGAACGTACATGCACACACTTACACACACAGTGATGATCGTCAACACATGCAAACGTGGGGTGACCTCGCAGGTGCCCAAGCTCTGAGCTGTGCCCACACACTGGCCCCGTGAGTACCCATTCATTGGGGAAACTGACGATCCTTCCTAGCCAACTGAATCCACATGGATCCCAGTCACTTTCAAAGCCAGCAACAAGCAGCTCCTGACAGCTTTCAACCTGACGCTGTTGACTGGCTACCGAAGAAGGGCAAACGCTAGAAGAAGAAGACTGGCCAGCCCTGGCCACAGCAAGGACCTCCAAAGCTTGCTCAGTTGTGTCTCCCTCTGGTGGCCAGACCTAGAATGGCAGCCGGACGTAAACTGGTAAGGTCCCTCCAAGGTCCTGTGTGTGTGCAATGCCCCACGCCCTCTGCTCCTCTTCTGTGTTTCCTGCCCCAGACTCTTCCAAAATACAGGCTGGCCATCCCCAAGTCCTCTCAGGGCTCCCCTATCAGGGACTTCTGCAGACATCATCCCAGCACAGCCTCTTCTGTTTCAAGGTTTGCTTTCTGGACCTTTCTGTGCAAAGACTGGTCCCTTACCAGGGATGTCATTCCTGCCTTCTCCACCTGATTTATTCCCAGCTTCTCAAAACCCAAATCTGACACTAGGAGGGAGGCTCTCCTTGACAATTCCCCCAACCTTCCAACACTCTACCTGCCTTCCCACCAGACTCACACGGATTCTTAGCAAGAGCAGGCCTGCCTTCTTCTGGTTCAGCTTTGGGTCGGTTTGAGGTGGCATATTGAGAATAGTAGAGTCCCCCTTGGGAAGCCTGGAGGATGACAAGGCCTCCCTTAACTTGATCAGGCTCTGAAGGTACAGTGAACAGAGGAGACTAGGGTGCAGGAGGGTGATTTGGTTGCATTGTTATCATTCTCCAGTGTCAAAGGATGGATTCCAACAAGTTAAGTGGTCACTAGAAAAGCATCAAGTCCCATTTTTTATTGCCACCTGAGTTATATCAAGGACTCAGTGCCAGCATTACAAATCTACCACTCCTGGTGGCCATTTTTTTCTTTTTTCTTTTTCTTGATAGGACAGAGAGAAATTAAGAGGGGAGAGGGAGATAGAGAGGGTGAGAGAAAGAAAAGCACCTCCAGACCTGCTTCACTACTCATGAAACTTCCCCCTGCAAGTGGAAAGCAGGAGGTCAAACCCGGGTCCTTGCACATGGTAACATGTGCACTGAACTAGGTGTGCCACCACTCACCCCCTTCAAGTCCCATTTTTTAAAGATTTAGTTATGGGGGGGAGAGAAAGGAAGAGAAAATAAGTCCATCATTTTAGCACATACAATGCTGGAGAGCAAACTCAGGATCTTGTGCTTGAAAGTCTAATGCTAACCCACTGCATCACCTCCCAGGCTGTACCAGCCCATTACTGAAGCACCTACAATGTGTTAATCCCTTGAAGCACCTCATCTTGCAGTTGCAAACTTCAGAGGGCAGTGATACCATTTTGATCATTGTGTCCCCACAGCAGGTGCTCACTGAACAGTGGAGGAATAGAAGATGCTTGTCATATCCCAGCAAGGTGCTTTCAAATATATATATATATATATATATATATATATATATTTGATAGAGACAGAGAAGGAGGGAGAGAAGGAAGGAGGAAGGGATGGAGAGAGAGAGAGTGCACACATTACCACTTGCAAGGACCTGGGTTTAAGCCCCTGTAGGGGGAAAGATTCACGAGTGGTGAAGCAGGTCTACAGTTGTCTCTCTACCTCTCCCCTCCCTATTTCTTTTTTTTTTAATTTTTTATTTAAGAAAGGATTAGTGAACAAAAGCATAAGGTAGGAGGGGTACAACTCCACACAATTCCCACCACCCAATCCCCATAACCCACCCCCTCCCATGGTAGCTTTCCCATTCTCTATCCCTCTGGGAGCATGGACCCAGGGTCATTGAGGGTTGCAGAAGGTAGAAGGTCTGGCTTCTGTAATTGCTTCCTCGCTGAACATGGGCGTTGACTGGTCGGTCCATACCCCCAGTCTGCCTCTCTCTTTCCCTAGTATGGTGTGTCTCTGGGGAAGCTGAGCTCCAGGACACATTGGTGGGGTCTTCAATCCAGGGAAGCCTAGCCAGCATCCTGGTGGCATCTGGAACCTGGTGATTGAAAAGAGAGTTAACATATGAAGCCAAACAATTTGTTGAGCAATCATGGATCCCAAGCTTGGAATAGTGGAGAGGAAGTGTTAGGGAGGTACTCACTGCAAACTCTAGTGTACTTCTGCTTTCAGGTATATATTTTGCAGTAGTTTATGGATACGTGTGCACATAAGCTCTCTCTCACAGAAACTGGTGTATATCTAGGTTATGGGACTTTGTTAGAAAGTGAACTACCTGAGATGAAATTAGAGTGTACTATTAAAGGAAAGGTCTCACCTGAGTAATGAAGCTGAAGGGTTGTCATTCCACACGTGAAGTCTCTGGATACAGTCTGAGGTGAAGCATGTTGAGATGGCAATCGTTGCTTTGGTTAGGTTGTGATCGGCGGATGCAATATTATTTGGTTTGGATTGGGAGATGCATACGGGAAAGTGGGCCCTATCCAAGGGTGCCAGGACTGGGGGAAGTAGGGGCTCTATAGTGAAGATGTGAGGTTCCTGCTGTCTTAGGGTTCAAAAAGACAATCAATAGTTAATATTATTATCACATTATTTGTTAGTTAGGTTAACTTTGAAAAGTCCCTTTGTTATGGTTTGCTGTACAGTACCCAGTATCTTGTATATAGCTGCTATTGGAAGCTTCTAATCTACTTGGTCTAGGCTTTTGAGAGAGTCCGCATATCAAATACGTAGCCTATATATTAAAAAGATTCAGTTTGTCTTTTGAGAAACTTTGAGACATACAATTGACTTCCCCCTCTCATATTAATTAACTACTGATTTATATGTCTACATTTTGCTAGGAGTGTACATAAACACCATTCCCACCACCAAAGGACTGTGACCCATCCCTCCTGCCCACTCCCACCCCCCACTGGCCCAGGAAGCTACATGTCTACCCCTCACCACTGGGTTTTTACTTTGGTGCCCTACTTACAATTTGATCAGGTCCTGCTTTTAGTTTCCCTTTCAGCTTCTGTTGATGAGTGGGATCATCCCATACTCATCTTTATCTTTCTGACTTAGTTCACTTAACATAATTCCTTCTAGCTCTGTCTAAGATGGGTCAGAGAAGGTGGGTTCATTGTTCTTGATAGCTGCATAGTATTCCATTGTGTATATATACCACAGCTTTCTCAGCCACTCATCTGTTGTTGGGCACCTGGGTTGCTTCCAGGTTTTAGCTATTATGGATTGTGCTGCTATGAACATAGGAGTACACACCTCTTTTTGGTTGGGTGTTATGGAGTCCTTGGGGTATAACCCCAGGAGAGGAATTATTGGGTCATATGGAAGGCCCATGTCTAGCCTTCTGAGAGTTTTCCAGACTGCTCTCCACAGAGGCTGTACCAATTTACCCACCAGCAATGTAAAAGGGTTCCTCTGTCCCCACATCCTCTCCAGCATTTGTTGCTGCTGTCCTATTTGATGTATGCCATTCTTACAGGAGTGAGGTGGTATCTTAGTGTTGTCTTAATTTGCATTTCTCTGACAATCAGTGACCTAGAGCAGTTTTTCATATGTTTGTTAGTCTTTTGGATCTCCTCTGTGGTGAATGTTTTGTTTATTTCCTCTGCCCATTTTTGGATGGGGTCATTTGCTTTTTTGCGGCTAAGTTTGCTGAGCTCTTTATATATTTTGGTGATTAGTTTCTTGTCTGATGTCTGGCATGTGAAGATCTTCTCCCATTCTGTGAGGGGTCTCTCTGTTTGTTTAATAGTTTCTTTGGATGTGCAGAAGCTTTTCAATTTGATGTAGTCCCATTGGTTTGTTTCTGCTTTGGTCTTCCTTGCAATTGGGTTTGATTCATCAAAGATGTCCTTGAGGTGTATGTGGGAAAGTGTTTTACCAATGTTTTCCTCTAAGTATTTGATTGTTTCTGGTCTGACATCTAGGTCTTTGATCCATTTGCAGTTGATTTTTGTTTCTGGTGAGATAAAGTGGTTCAATTTCATTCTTCTGCATGTTTCAACCCAGTTTTCCCAGCACCATTTATTGAAGAGAGCCTCCTTTTTCCATTTAATACTTTGGGCCCCCTTATCAAAGATTAGATGCCCATAGGTGTTGGGATTTACTTCTGGGCTTTCAATTCTGTTCCACTGGTCTGTGTGCCTATTTTTGTTCCAGTACCATGCTGTTTTGATGATGATGGCTTTATAATATAGTTTAAGGTCTGGGAGTGTGATGCCTCCATTTCTGTTTCTTTTCCTTAAGATAGATGGTTTTGGCAATTCTAGGTGTTTTCCCCTCCCCATTTCTAATAAATAGAGATAATAAAAAATTTAACGAGCAGGAGTAGATAGCATAATGGTTATGCAAAGAGACTGTCATAGCTGAGGCCCCAAAGTCCCAGGTTCAGTCCCCTGCATCACCATAAGCTAGAGCTGACAGCACCAAAGTTTCCTTTAATGCAGTGGAGAGTCAGGCTGGAACCTGGGTTGCGCACATAGCAAAGCAGCCCACTATCTAAAAGAGCTTGTTCATAGGCTCTATCATCTCTAATGGAGGAGACAACTAAGGCTCAGAGAGGTAAGGAGCCTTGCATCACTGTGGAATAGAAAGTTTCCTCTGCCTTTCTTTTTTAAAGAAATAACAATTTATTTAAATAAATGATTTACTTTTTATTATCTTTATTTATTGGACAGAGACAGCCAGAAATTGAAAAGGAAGGTGGAGATAGAGTGGGAGAGAGACTAAGAGACACCTGCAGCCCTGCTTCACCACTTGCAAAGCTTTCCCCTTGCAGGTGGGGACTGGGAGCTCAAACCTGGGTCTTTTCACATTGTGACATATGTGCTCAACCAGATACACCACCACCTGGCCCCATCCCCTGCCTTTTCCAGTCCAAACTTCATTCAAGTGTTTTGTAACATCTTTCTAATAAAAACCAGTCACCCTGCACACTTACTGTGCTTTCTAGAAAGATGATCTTTGCTACTGGTGGAGACACACTCTGTCCCACTTAACACCCTGTGGGGTGATCCAGGCATGCCCTGACCACCTTGGGCCTCTGTCCAGGAGCCCAGCAGCTCTGAGTGCCTCTGGAGCCCAGCCTAAGGTATCTGTCCCCAAGTACTCACATAGGACACTGCCTGGCCTGCAGGTAGGGCCAGGTATTAAGAAACAGCTGCTGCACCCCAAGCCCATGACTGGGTTGTGGACCTGGTGAGGCCAAAATGGCAAACCCTTCATCTCACAGAAAAGGAAACAGGTCTGAGCAGCTTGCCCAAGTCCCACTTCCAGGAAGGGGGTTACACAGGCCATTCACCCAGCTCATCAGCCTGCTGTGTGTGTCAGTCTGTAAAAAGATTCCAGCTTGTTATCTAGAACCCAGGCCCTCATGGTTGCTCTTATCACCAGGGTCCTGGGGCAGAGCACTATGCAAACACTGTCTTGCCCATGGTCACGTGAGTGGGAGAATCGAGGTTGTTCCTGGGTCAGGCTGCTGTTACAGCTCAGGAGCAGCCCAGCATCTGCCTACTAAGGACCATCTTGCAGTTTGCAGGGTTGCACGACCTTGAGTCACTATCTCAACCAGGTCTTCAAGGTCACTGCACCCATTCTCATCAGTGCTCTGCTCCCTTTCATCCATCCCCAAGCCCCCTCTCATAATGAGGATCTAGACTCTGGTCAAAAAATAAATAAAAATGAAAACTTATTTTTTAAAAAAGAATTTGTAGCATTGCAGCTGGGCAGTGGCTCACATGTTAGAATGCTTCAGGACCTGGGTTCATGGCCCCAAGCCCCACATGCAGAGGCTTCACAAGCAGTAGAGCAGTGCTGCAGGTGTCTCTCCCCTTTCTCCCTTGCCCCTCTTAATTTCTCTATCTTATGCAATAAATACATAAATATAAAACAATTAAAGAATCTGTAGTGGTTCTGGAAGTGGTGCACAGAACTTCTGGACTCATGAGTTTCCAAGTTCTCCTTCATTCTCTCTCAATCTCTTTCTCTCTCTCTCTCATTAAAAAGTAAATTAAAATATCTTTTAGGGCAGGAGTAGGTAGCATAATGGTTATGCAAACAGACTCTCATGCCTGGAGCTCAAAGTCCCAGGTTCAATCCCCTGCACCACCATAAGCCGGAGCTGAGCAGTGTTCTGGTATATATATATATATATATATATATATATATATATATATATATATATATATATATATATATTAAAGTATGTCAAGGACTAGTAAGATGTACATGGATAACGTGCTGCTTTGTCATGTGTATGACTCAAGTTTAAAACTAGTTCCCACTGCATTGCTGCCTCTCTCTCTCTCTCTCTCACTCTGCCTCTCTCCTTTTTATTCTTCAGTGTTTGTCTATGAGAGAAAGTAGAGGGTAAGGAGAAAAGAGAGAGAGAGAGAAAGAGAGAAAGAGAGAGAATGGACCAGAGCACCACTCTGGCACACAGGATACCAGGGACAGAATTTGGAACCTCGTGCTTGATGATCCAATGCTTAATCCATTGTGCCATCTCCCAGGCTTCTCTGTCTCACATTTTTTGTATTAATTAATTAGCTAATTAAAATTTTTTTTAAAAAAATCAAATTCTCCTTATCTGTCATGGGAAGCCATCAGATACTGTCTCAACTGGAAAAGAGAGAAATTGCAATTTAAGTATGTGGTTGAGAAATAAAGAAGGAAGAGCTCAGAGGGCTAGAGGCAGTTACATTAGAAGGTCATCTGTGAGAGAGAAGAGACTTGGTCTGTCATAGCACAAAGAACAGACCCCAGTACATTCCCATTTGGCTATTGATGAAAGATAAGGTCTGCTGTCTTATTCTTATTTCAAATAACAGACTTCTTTTGTTCATTTCATAGGTGACTGGGAGAGTTTAACATGAGAGAAACCATAGCACTGTTTCGGCAGGTGTGTCACCAGGGATCGAATCCAGAGCCTCACACATTTACAAATCCATGCTCTACCAACTGAGCTATTTCCCCAGCCTGTATTGTAACAGTTCTTATAAACCTTGTAGATCTGTTTGGCATTAACACTGTTTGCATAAACTGTTTTAACTAAAATGAAAAAATTAACTTTCAGTTAAAAAAATAAATAAATAAAAATAGTGCACCTAGAATATACATAGTATAAGAAGGTCCAGGTCAAAGAAGAAGATTCTAGCGGGTAAAGTGGAGTTTTCCTTTTCTCTTCTTCTTCCATCTTCACCTTCTCCCCCTCTTCCTCTTCTCTTTTTTCTTTTTCTCTTCAGAAGGAGACAGAGAGGCAGAGAAAGAGAATGAAAAATACCACAGTAGTAAAGCTTTCTTCAGTGCCATAGGGCCAGGCTCAAACCTGGGTTGTTCACATGGCAAAGCAGCACACTATCCAAGTGAGCTATTTCACTGGCCCACAGGCAGGGAAACAACCATAAATCCTCCAGAGCAGTAAAGACAAAAATATTACTGAGACTGCCATCATGTCCCCCTGCACAGGTACCCACCAACCCAGTGCATGCTCTAGGGCTGGTGACACCATTTGTCTCACAGCCGGTGTCTATTCAAGTCTAGGGAGGCCATGTGATCCCAGCCACATGACATACAGCTCTGAAGTTCTGGCCCAGAGCTAAACAGGTGGAGGAGGCCCAGGCCCAAGACAGGAGGGATACACAGAAAGGATGCTGTGATCTCTCTCCTTCTTTCTGTCTCTCTCTTCTTCTCTTTTACATTCTATTTGATGAGAAAAAAAAAGTCCACCAGGAGTAGTGGAGTTATGTAGGCAAAGACTCCATTGAAGATATTTGGTGGGAAAAATATATGCATGGATCATATTAATTGATTTGGTTAATACAAAAAAATACTGTATATTTAAATTTTTTTTTGCCTCCAGAGTTATTGCTGGGGCTTGGTGCCTGCACTACAAATCCGCTACTCCTGAAGGATTTTTAAAAATATATTTTTATTTATTAGGGGATTAATGTTTTATATTCAACAATAAAGATAATAGTTTGTACATGCATAACACTTCTCAGTTTTCCACATAACAATACAACCCCCACTAGGTCCTCTGTCATCCTTTTTGGACCTGTACTCCCCCCACACCCCGCCCCACCACCCCAGAGTCTTTTGCTTTGATGCAATACACCAACTCCAGTTCAGGTTCTACTTGTGTTTTCTCTTCTGATCTTGTTTTTCAACTTCTTGGAGGCTTTTTTTTCCCTTTTGTTGCCCTTGTTGTTTATCATTGTTGTCATTATTGTTGTTATTGCTGCCATTATTGTTGGATAGGACAGACAGAAATCAAGAGAGATGGGGAAGACAGAGAAAGACAGACACCTGCAGATCTGCTTCACCACTTATGAAGCGACCCCCCTGCAGGTGGGGAGCCAGGAGCTTGAACAGGGACCCTTACACACTGGTCCTTGCACTTTGTACCATGTGTGCTTAACCCACTGTGCTACCACCCAGTCCCCTATTTAAAAAATTTTTTGCCTCTAGGGTAACCACTGGCGTTTGGTGCCTACACAATACCACTACTTCTGGTAGCCATTTTTTTCTCTTCTCTAGATAGAAGATGAGAGACAGAGAGAGATACAGAAGGAAAGAGAGCTAGAGAGAGGAGAGACACCTGCAGCACCTCTCAGGAACCTCCTCCCTGCAGGTGCTTTCATGTGGTAGTTTGTTGTTTTCAACGGGCTGGCTTCACGGGTGGGTAACAGAGACTCGGGGACTCATGGCTGGGTTGTACGCAGTATCTCTTTATTCATGCAGGACGCAGCGCAATCTATACCAAGCTAAGCTAAACTAAAAACTACAATCTTGTCCTTATAAATATACTAGCCCAGTAGGGTGGGAACAGGATGCGACGCAGAGAGGGTGGAGAGAAAAGTGACTGGTGAAAATCAGGGTATGACAAGGAGAGGGGGCGGAGCAGGCAAGAATTCTATCACTGAACCACCAATGCCCTGGAGGGAGGGTGGTGCTTGTTAACAGCGGTTATGTAAATAGAATGAAGTGGCTATGTAAATAGAATAGTGTTAAGCAGGGGGGATTAAACTAATGAAACAGAAGGGGTTTTTAGAAGCATACCAACAGTAGTTGAGGGTTTGATGCAAGGGATGGACCTCATTCTTGAGGGTCCAATGCTAAATCCACTGTGCCACCTCCTGGGCTGCTCTGTTCCACTCTTTCTATCCAGATAAATAATCTGTCTCCTTTCTCTCTTTATCTGAGAAAGTTCTGCTCTCTGCTAGAGAGGAGCTGCAGAAGTTATTTGCATTGGGGGACAAGAAATAGATCAACCTTGTAGCATAGCATAGAGTCATGAAAACCTTTAAAGGGGGCAATGACACATTTGGTTGAGTGTGTATGTTACCATGCACAAAAACCTTGATTCAAACCCCCAGTCCCCACCTGAGGGGGAAAGCTTCCTTAGCAGTGAAACAATGCTGCAGGTGTCTCTCTGTCTCTCACTCTCTCTGTCTCCCCCTTCCCTCTTGATTTCTCTCTGTTTCTACCCAATAAATAAAAAATAAAAGGGGTCAAGAAAGACACTTGTGTAGGAGGTTTGAAAGCAACAGGATTTTTTATATTTTATTTTAATGAGAGATAGTGATACAGAGAAAGCCTAGAGCACTGCTCAGCTCTGGCTCATGGTGGTGCTAGGGACTGGACCTGGGACCTCAGAGCCTCAGGCAGAAAAGTCTTTTTGTGTCATTATGCTGTCTTCTCATCATGTTTAAAGAAAGGACACACAGACACTGTCCTACAATGTAAAGAATAGAGAATCCCCCCACCCTTTTATAGGTCCTCCACACTCCTTCTATGATCTGTCATGAACAATGTCCATTCACAGAGCCACATGAAGCATTTCCCAGTGTGTCTGCATTGTCTCCTAGGGTAGCAGGGAGACTGTAGTCTCCATAAGACAGGTGTGGGTGTGGAGAGGCAGAATATGAGAAGGATTCAGAGGCTGTTGGAAAGGGGTGGCTCCCCAAGAGGAGGCCAGGGTGAGACATACGCCTTGCAGCTGCCTCCAGCCTAAGGAGCAGGGTGGCAATCACAAAGATAAGCTGGAGGTATGCGGGAGAAGATACTGAGTTTGCTGGAGAGGTCTGATGGCTATGTCATCTTTCTAGGCCAAATGACAGCACCACCTCCCCAAGGAAGTCTTCCATACTTCACTAGATGGAACTATTATTGTTCCTGAAATCTCTAGACTGGCCTCATGGTGTGTGTGTGTGTGGGGTGTGCATCTTTGGACATCCAGGGCAAGAGGAAGGCTCCTCCAGGCTGAGGCATATCCAAGTGGGAAGCATGACCAGGATGTCAAAATCCCCTCAGAGAGCAGGTGAGAGGCTCTGGGATGAAATCCTAGCCATTCTATGTACTCCTGTGTGACCCAGGCTACATTCTAGAACTCCTTAGCAGCCCCGAGTTAATCATTTATCAACTGGAATTTATGAAGTTCTAATGATAACTCCTTTACACCACTTATTTTAAAATATTTACTTATTTATTTGTGAAAGAAAGAGAGAAGCAGGGGGTCAGGCAGTAGCACAGTTAGTTAAGTACACATGGCACAAAGCACAAGGACCAGGTTGTAAGGACCCTAAATTGGGTCCCTGGCTCCCCACCTACAGGGGGTTCACTTCACAAGTGGTGAAGCAGGTCTTCAGGTGTCTATCTTTCTCTCCCCCTCTCTTTTTTCCCCTCCTCTCTCAACTTCTTTCTGTCCTATCCAACAACAACAACAGCAATAACAAGAACAATGATAAACAACAAGGGCAACAAAAGGGAAAAAATAGCCTCCAGGAGCAGTAGACTCATAGTGCAGGCACTGAGCCCCAGCAATAACCCTGGAGGCAAAAAAGAAGAGGAGAAGGAGGAAAGAAAAGGAGGCAGGGAGCAAGCAAAAGAGAGGGATAAAGAGAGAAAGAGTAAAGAAGAGAGAAGAAAGAAAAAAGACAAAGAAAGGAAGATTAGACCAGCTGAGGCCCTAATCGGGGAGTCCTGAGATTCCCAAATAGACTTGATGGGCCTAGAACTCGAATAAATCCCTCTCTTCATTGTTAACAGTGATTTCTTTTATTTATGTATTTATTTATTTATTTATTTAAGAAAGGAGACATTAACAAAATCGTAGGGTAGGAGGGGTACAACTCCACACAATTCCCACCACCCGGTCTCCATATCCCATGCCCTCCCCTGATAGCTTTCCCATTCTCTATCCCCCTGGGATTATGGACCCAGGGTCATTGCATGTTGCAGAAGGTAGAAGGTCTGGCTTCTGTAATTGCTTCCCTGCTGAACATGGGCATTGACTGGTCAATCCATACTCCCAGTCTGCCTCTGTCTTTCCCTGGTAGGGTGGGTCTCTGGGGAAGCGGAGCTCCAGGACACATTGGTGAGGTCAGTCCAGGGAAGTCTGGTCGGCATCATGCTGACATCCAGAACCTGGTGGCTAAAAAGAGAGTTAACATACAAAGCCAAACAAATTGTTGAACAATCATGGACCTAAAGGCTGGAATAGTGCAGATGAAGTGTTGGGCAGGGGAGAGGGGAGTCTCTGCAGACTTTTTGTGTACTTCTGCTTTCAGGTATATATTTTTCCCTGGTTTATGGACACGTGTGAACATATGCTTTATGTCAGGGCACCTGGTCTATATCTAGGTTTGGGGACTTTGTTAGGAAGTGAACGTCCTGGAATGGAATTAGAGAATCCTATGAAAGGAAAGGTCTCACCCAAGTGATGAAGCTGAAGGGTTGTCATTTCCACACCTGAAGTCTCTGGACACAGTCTGAAGTGAAGCATGCTGGGGTGGCACTCATTGTATTGATTAGGTTGCTATCGGTGGATGCAATATTATTTGATATGAATTGAAAGTAGCATGCACAAAAGTGGGCCCCACCCTAAGGTTCCAGGACTGGGGGAAATATAGGCTCTATAGTGGAAATGTGAGGTTCCTGCTGTCTTAGGGTTCAAGAAGACAATGGATAGTTATTGTTATCATCACATTATTTGGTAATTGGGTTAACTTTGAAAAGTCCCTTTGTTAGGGTTTGCTGTATAATACCCAGCATCTTGTATATAGCGGTGCCACCAGTTGCTTCTGTTCTCCCTGGTCTAGGCTTTTGAAAGAGTCAACATATCAAAGACTCAGCCTATGTATTAAAAAGACTCAGTCCAGTTTTAAGAAGTTCTAGACATATGATCAATTTTTCCCCTCTTTTATTAATTGAATAGTGGCTTATATGATTACACTTTGATAGGAGTGTACATAAACACCATTCCCACCACCAAAAGACTGTGTCCCATCCCACTTCCCCACCCCACCCCCCACCACCACCCAGGAAGCTGAATGTCCACCCTCCCCCTCACCACAGGGTTTTTACTTTGTTGCCCTACTCTCGATTTAATCAGATCCTGTTTATTTTCCCTTTCTGTTCTTCTTTCTCAACTTATGTTGATGAGTGGGATCATCCCATACTCATCTTTGTCTTTCTGACTTAGTTCACTTAACATAATTCCTTCTAGCTCCGACCAAGATGGGTCAGATAAGGTGGGTTCATTGTTCTTAATAGCTGCATAGTGTATATATACCACAGCTTTCTCAGCCACTCATCTGTTGTTGGGCACCTGGGTTGCTTCCAGGTTTTAGCTATTATGAATTGTGCTGCTATGAACATTTGTGTACACATATCTTTTTGATTGGGCATTATGGAATCCTTGGGGTACATCCCCAGGAGAGGAGTTATTGGGTCATATGGAAGGTTTATTTCTAGCCTTGTGAGAGTTCTCCAGACTGCTCTCCACAGAGGCTGGACCAATTTACATTCCCACCAGCAGTGCAGAAGGGTTCTTCTGTCCCCACAGCCTCTCCAACATTTGTTGCTGCTGTCCTTTTTGATGTATGCCATTCTCACAGGAGTGAGGTGGTATCTCAATGTTGTCTTTATTTGCATTAACAGTGACAGGAACAACAAAATAGACCCCTTTGTGGGCCCCCATAGGACCTTGCCCATAACTTGGATCAACAATGGTAGAGAATATTCCATCCTCTGAAGGGATGCTGGACAACATACTCTATGCTACACCTAAGGAAAATGGGTCCTGAAATTGGGGCAGCTTGGAATGTTCTTACTCATGACCACAGAATGTGAGCTCAGATCTATAGGGATGCAGAGGTCACATAGGCTCCTAAGCTGAATATGGGCCCCAGATCACATCAAATCGATGGGGTTTACAGTCAACAATATTTATGTACCTTTCCCATATTTGGGAGCTACTCTCTTCTCTGATCCAGTTTTCTGGTCCTTTGTCCAGCCATGACATCATCTCCCCAGACAATAATTAGGATCCACTTGCATATCGAATTTCAGGCTCAGTCAAAAAAAAAAAAAAAAACACTAGTATAGCTATAGGCCTTTTGAAATATAACTGAAATATGCCTACTAGCTATCTACAAAATGGACGACCCCCCAACACTTCATCTGCACTATTCCAGCCTCTAGGTCCATGATTGTTCAACAATTTATTTGGCTTTGTATGTTAACTGTCTTTTCAGCCACCAGGTCCCAGATGCCAGCAGGATGTGACCAGATTTCCCTGGACAGATGACCCCACCAATGTGCCTTGGAGCTCCACTTCCCCAGAAGCCTTGCCCACTAGGGAAAGAGAGACAGGCTGGGAGTATGGATTGACCTGTCAACACCCATGTTCAGTGGGGAAGCAATTACAGAAGCCAGACCTTCAACCTTCTGCATCCCACAATGACCTTGGGTCCATACTCCCAGAGGGTTAAAGAACAGGAAAGCTATCAGGGGAGGGAATGGTATACAGAGTTCTGGTGGTGGGAATTGTGCAAAGTTGTACCCCTCTTTTCCTATGGTTTTGTCAATGTTTCCTTTTTATAAATAAAAAATTTTTAAAAAGAAAGGAAGATTAAGTGAAGGAAGATTGAAGAAAGGAAGGAAGGAAGGAAGCAGGAAGGAAGGAAGGAAGGAAGGAGGAAGGGAAGGGAAGGAGGGAAGGGTGAGTCTGTCACCTATCTATTGCTTATTCAGAATAATCCCACTTTGGGGTCCTCAGGTCAGAGAAAAGTGAAGAGGGGACATTTCAGTTGAAAATGTCAAAAGTTAAAATGTAGAGTACAAAGTGTCTCCACCTCTGTCCTGGGGCCAGTCTCCCAGGATTCAGCTTCCTGTGTGTCCTGGAAAGGACAAGGTCCCATCTGCTGGCACATCTCTCTGTGACTCCCCACCAAGCTGAGACCATGCCAGAAGCTCCAGGGCTGCCCATGCACAGCACAGCGTCATTTTCAGCTTCCTGGGCTCCCTTGAGGGACCCTATCACTCTGCATCTATCCAGCTGGCAGGTACTCATTGTGTCTGGTCTACTGCCTTTGCAGTTAACACCCTTGTGCAAACAGCATTGCCCATAGGTGTGTCTCAAGGGACCTGGCAGCCTTAGGGCACCATGTCTTCAGATCAGCAGCTCCTGACACATGGTCTCCTAACAGGGTCCAGGGACAGTGTGTGAGATTCCTGTGTCCACAGAGTGGACTGTACTGGACATGGTACTGCTGTGGGAGGGAGTGGTTAGCAGAGCTGGGACATCATCCTGAGCTTGATCAGGGCACCATCAGCAAAATGGGGGTGGCAGGACTGGCTTCTAAAGCACCTCATCAGCAGGGTCAGTGGAGGTTCACAAACTATGCCTGGGCACCTTCAAAACTGTTTGGCCCCACATGTCAGGCCAGGGTCATTTTATCCCAATAATGGAGCACCCAGGCTGAGGAGTTGGTCTGCCAGGGTTCAAGTGAGCTCTCCCACTAACTGAAGGAATAAAATCACTCCTAAGTTTGGAGTCTTCAGTTCCTGATAGGTAAAAAGGAGCTATAATGGCTACTCCCTTGAGTGAGTTTATGCACACAAGCCAGGTGCTTGCTGGTGACTAGGGACTGAGTAAACAGTCATTTTGTTTATCTCTAGTTCTCTGCTAGCCTGGAAATGTGTGTGAATTGGGAATGCTGGCTGAATGGAGATGGGGGGTGAATGACAGCTCAGTGAGGGAGCCTGCTCCAGCATAGGGCTTGGGCAGCCATGTTGCTTCTCTAAATCTCCACGTCTCAGGACTAGTGAAACAACTCATTTGGACAGTATGCTGCTTGGCTCTGTTCAAAGCCCAGGTTCAAATTTAGCCCTCATTGCATTGAATGAAGATTTGGTGCTGTGGTCTCTTTCACTTGCCTTTTTGTCTTTGTGTCTATCTGAAAAAATTATCCCAGAGCAGCAACATCCTGGTGATAACAAAATAATTCAAAATAGGAGGCTGGGCGGTGGCTCCCCTGATGAAGCACACATATTACCAGTCAAAAGGACCCAGGTTCAAGCCCCTACTCTCCACCTTCAGGGAGTCCACTTCACTAGCAGTAAAGCAGGTCTGCAGGTGTCTATCTTTCCCTCTCTCTCAATTTCTCTCTGTCCTATCTAAAAAAAAGGAAAAATAGCCACAAGATTCATAGTGCCAGCACCAAGCCCCAGCAATAAGCCTGGTGGCAATAAAAATTAATTAATTTCCATCTCTAACCTGGCATTGGGAGTCAAATTGGAGTGGGGGAGGGTGGTGAGTCTGGGACAGGGTACAAGTTTGTGCTGAAGAGGGTGTGGATTTGCCCTGGGCTGGGCTGGGCAGGGCAGGGCTGGGCCAGGCAGGGAGGGTGAAGCCAGCTCTTGGCTTCTCTGGACACTTTCCCCTCCCAGGAGTGAGCCAGCTGGTTGGTTTTGATAAATGAATGTAACATGCAAACAAGTCAGTACTGCTTGGGGCCCAAGGGAGGCTGTGTGTCTTTCTGGGTGTGGGGCTGGGAGTGGGTTCCATGCAAAGGAGACCTGGTTTGGGCACCCAGGAACTTGGTTGGGAGTCCTGAGCCAGAGGCCTGAAGGCTTGTGCCATCCACAATGACAAAAACAGAGTAAAACACAACAGCAGTCATAAGAATAACACTGATAAGCATACCCACCTACTGAGAGTTTGTGATGTTGTTGAACCCTCAAAAAAACTCTGAGAGAATATGTTTACAAAACATGGGGGGGGGCAGGTAACCTAGAACACAGAAAGATGTTTTAGCACTCAAACATAAGAAAACAACCCAATAAAACATGTGCAGAGTCAGACAGTTCACCAAAGACACAGAGGGCCAACAAGCCCCGGAAAAAAGAAACCACTACCATCAATCACACGGAAATGCAAATTAAAGCCCACAGTGGACTCTAGCCACACCTCTACTAGAATGGCTGCAAGGCAAGAGCCAGACAACACCCAGTACTGGCCAGGATCTTCAGAACGTGGAATGTGGAATTGCACCACCATTCTGGAAAATAGCTTGGAAATCTCTTAGAAAAATGTAATATAATGGGGGAGTCGGGTGGTAGGGCACCGGAATAAGCGCACATAGTGTGAAGCGCAAGGACCAGCATAGGGATTCCGGTTCGAGTCCTGGGCTCCCCACCTGCAGGGGGGCGGTCGCTTCACAGGCGGCGAAGCAGGTCTGCAGGTGTCTCTCTTTCTCTCCTCCTCTCTGTCTTCCCCTCCTCTCTCCATTTCTCTCTGTCCTATCCAACAACGACGGCATCAATAACAACAATAATAACTGCAACGACAATAAAAAAACAAGGACAACAAAAGGGAAAATAAATAAATATTAAAAATTAAAAAGAAGAAAATGTAATATAATGGTCTGGGAACTGGTGCAGTGGATAAAGGGTTGGACTCTCAAGAAAGACGTTCCAGCCCCAGCAGCATATTTACCAGAGTGATGACTGGTCTTTCTCTCTCCTCCTATCCCTCTCAGTAAATAAGGGCGGGTCAAGCGGTAGCGCAGTGGGTTAAGCACACGTGGCGCGAAGCGAAAGGACTGGTGTAAGGATCCGGGTTTGAGCCCCTGGTTCCCCACCTGCAGGGGAGTCGCTTCACAAGCAGTGAAGCAGGTCTGCAGGTGTCTTTCTCTCCCGCTCTCTGTCTTCCCCTCCTCTCTCCATTTCTCTCTGTCCTATCCAACAACGAATTGCGTCACCAAGGGCAATAATAATAACCACAACGAAGCTACAACAAGGGCAACAAAAGGGGGGAAAAAATGGCCTCCAGGAGCGGTGGATTCATGGTGCAGGCACCGAGCCCAGCAATAACCCTGGAGGAGGAAAAGAAGGAAAAAATAAATAAATAAATAAATAAATAAAAATATTTAAAGAAAAAAAAAAGAAAATTTAACATCCACCACTTCCAGGGAGATGAGAGAGTGGTTGTGCAAAAAGACTCATGCCTGAGGCTCCAAGGCCCCAGTTTCAATCCCTAGTACTGCCATCAGCCAGAGCTGAGCAGTACTCTGTGAAAATAAATAAGCAGAAAGAGGCAAAGAAACCACAGATACATACTTATGTGATTTCAGCATCCGAACCCGGGTCTCACTCAGATGGCAAAGCACACACCAGTAGCTACTGAGTCATCTCTGATCCAGGGTGAATTTGAAATGTAACATGAACTTATAAAAGCTGGAGGTGGTTAGTGCACTACTTTGCCATGTGCCTGGCCCATAGTCTCTTTCACATACTCTCTCTCCTTCTCCACCTCTCTACCTCTATATAAAAAATAAAATAAAATAAAAAATAAAGCTGGAGGAGGTGACACAGTGGATGAACATTTCAGTACCTGTCATAGCATATGCCAATGTGATACTCTGGTTCTCCTCTCCTCCACCCACCAACCCACCATTAATAAATAAATCTTTTTTTTTTCCTAAGCAGGAAGAAATCCATTCAAGATAGAGAGATCCTGAGCAGTCTGGACACTAAAGCTGAAAGGGAAACTCAGTAGGCCCCAGGCTTGTGACAAACCCTGACCAGAAGGAATGCACAAACTTTCAGTGAAACTGCAGGGGAAAACTAGCAGGAAGTGTGGGGCCTGGGAAAGAGCAGGGTTCAGGGCAGCCTGTGGGAGCAGTGCCTCAGGGCAGCCTGCAAGGGCATAGCAGTGCAACAGCCTGCAGGAGCCCCTAGGGACCACAGGGGCAGAGGGATACATGCTCAGTGCAGTGGAGCAGGGGCCTTCTCTCCATCACTCCGGGAATGTCTCACCCCAGGCTGTGACTCAGAGAGGCCAGGTGAGTGATCCAGATCACAGAGGGAAGCTGGTGGCAGAGCCAGGTTGATGAGGCTGATGTTTTGTTCTGGAAGGAAGACCTCTTTCTCTCCCCCTCACTCATTTGTTATTTATTTGTTTATTTACTTGTAGGGGGAGGGGAGACAGCATAAAAGTTATGCAAAAGAACTTCATGTCTGAGACTCTAAAGTTCTGAGTTCAATCTCACTCACCACTCTAAGCCAGAACTGGGCAGTGCTCTGGTTAAACAATTTTTTCCAATTATTTTATTTTATCTTATTTTATAGAGATAGACAGAGAGAGAGAGAGAGAACTAAACCTTCCTTCAATGCAGTGGGGGTCAGACTTGAACCTGGGTCATGCATATGGCAAAGCAGTACACTATCCAAGTAAGCTATTTCACCCCACCTATCACCCATTTGAGACCTAGTAGTTGACACACAGAGTTGTGTTTTTAAGTCAGACATCAGGAGACCTTGTTTGATCACCTGATTTTTCACATCTTATTGAAAAGCAGAGGCACTCCCCAAAGGTGAAGGGTGGGCAATGGCTGCCCTGTGAGAGCGGGGGTATCTCTTCTTTGCCACCATGCATTCTGCTCCCTTGTCTAACAACCAGCCTGTCCCCAGAGTCACACCACCTGCTGGGGCCCTGTGCGGGCTTTGCACCTGTAACCCGTATCCCTCAGGCAATACTGGAGGGTCCCCAGGCCTCCTCAGGAGGATGTTGCCTAGCTACAGGGTGACAACCCCCCCTTCCCCCCCAACACACACACACACACATCCTTCAGTGGCCAGGCTGGTTCTGGTAGCTTGGGACCTCACCCAGGTTCCCATCTTTCCCCTATCACCTCCCACAGAGGAGAATTTCCAAAAGTTCTCAGCCTTTCCAAGCCTGGTCCCCATGGGGCATGCTCAGCACCCTGGACCACAGAGCACTCATTTGGTCTTACTGTTGATTGAACTATTCTGAGGAGGCTGTCACAAAGATGGGCAAAAACATCAATGCAGAGACAAGACAAACACTGGCCTGAGTGTCTGGCAACAGGGAACTGGTGAGACTATTCTTAGAGCCTGAAGATGGATGAATCTGAAGCTGAGAAGAAGATCTATAATTAGAAATGACCCAGAGAGCCCTCAATAAAGGGCTGTATCAGAGGGAATGGCTGGGGTCTCGCTGTCTGTTGGTGACATCACTCATGCTCAGGGCTGAAGAGAACACAGCTGCTCCTATAAGGGCACAGGCTGTGCCCAGGACACACTGTTCGGTGGTACACTGAATACTGGATTGAATACTAGCCCTGGGTTGAAAGGGGAAGAAATTATTTATACCCAGAGATATTTGTGTTGGCTTGAGGTTCTGTGTGGAAAATGTGGGCAAGTTCATAAGAAGTAAGTCCTGGGTGCATCAGGAGGCCTAGGGAGAGAGAAAGCAGAACATAAGGCAGATGGTTCCATGGGGTTAGTACACATGTTCATTTCATTTGTATATATATATATATATATATATATATGTATATATATATATTAGATTTACCAGAGCACTGCTCAACTCTGGCATATGGTGATGCTGGAGATCGAACTTAGGACTTCAGAGCGTTATGCATGAAAATCTTTTTGTGTCACCATTATGCTATCTCCCCGGCCCTTATTTATTTTTAAGATTTATTTATTAATGAGAGAGAAGAGCAGAAAGAGAGAACCAGAGCAGTATATGATGATGCCAGGGATTGAGCTGAGGACCTCAAGTATGACAGTCCAGTGCTTTACCCACTGCACCATCTCCCAGGCCACCTATTTACTCATTTTGCTACCAAGGTTACCAGTGGGGCTCAGTACCTGCATGCTCCTGGAAGCCATTTTTTTCTTTCCTCTAGATAGAAGGCAAGAAACACAGAGAAGTGGGCCAGGCAGTAGCACACACATCATCATGCACAAGGATCCAGGATCAAGCCCCCACTTCCCACCTGTAGTAAGGATGCTTCTTGAGTGGTAAAGCAGATCGGAGGTGTCTTTCCTTCTCCCTCTCCATATCCCCTTCCTTCTCAATTTCTCTCTGTCCTGTCAAATGAAAATAAAGACAGACAGAAGAGGAAACATTGCAGCACCACTTTACTGCTCATGAGGTTCCCCCTACAGGTGTTCCCATGGGGGACTCGAACCCAAGTCCTCAAACATAGTAATGTGTGTGCTTTACTAAGTGAGCCACCAGCTGACCCCTTGTTTTCATTTTTCAAGCTTGACATGTATTTATGATAGAGAGGAGAACCATAGCATCACTCTGGTACTTTCAATGCCGGGGATCAAACAAAGGACTTCATGTCTGAAAGTGCAATACTTTAGCCACCTGGAGGGGTGTGTGTGTGTGTGTGTGTGTTGTTTGTGTTTCATTTTTACCATAGTACTGCTCAGCTCTGGCTTATGATGGTGCAGGGACTGAACCTGGGACCTTGAAGCCTCAGGCATGAGAGTCTCTACATAAACATAGCATAATGGTGATGCATTGCTATCTCCACAGCCCTGCTAACAATATTCTTAAAAGATTGCTTCTGGATTTGACTGAATTTGGAGTAAGGCACCAAAGTAAAAACCCTGGGTTGAGAGTGAGGGTGGATGTTCGGCTTCATGGGGCTGGGGTGGGGGTGGGGGTGGAGTAGGTGGGGAGGATGGGATTGGACATAGTCTTTGGTGGTGGGAATGGTGTTTATGTACTCTCCTATTAATTTGTAGTCATATAAATCACTATTTAATTAATATGAGAGGGGGAAAATTGATTGAATGTCTCAAACTTTTTAATGCACAGACCATAGGCTGAGTCTCTGACATGTTGACTCTCTTAAAAACTTAGACCATGCTCAACAATTTGTTTGGCTTCGTATGTTGACTCTCTTTTCAATCACCAGGTTCCAGATGCCACCAGGATGTTGGCCAGGCTTCCCTGGACTGAAGACCCCACCAATATGTCCTGGAGCTCCGCTTCCCCAGAGACTCACCCTAATAGGGAAAGAGAGAGGCAGACTGGGAGCATGGACCGACCAGTCAACGCCCATGTTCAGTAGGGAAGCAATTACAGAAGCCAGACCTTCCACCTTCTGCAACCCACAAGGACCCTGGGTCCATGCTCCCAGAGGGCTAGAGAATGGGAAAGCTATCAGGGGAGGGGGTGGGTTATGGAGATTGGGTGGTGGGAATTGTGTGGAGTCGTACCCCTCCTACCTTATAGTTTTGTTAATTAATCCTTTATTAAATAAAAATAATAATAATAATAAGTGCACTTAACTGGATGTGCCATCACCTGTCCTCCTAAAGCACTTGTTTAAATCTTACAAAATATGTTTTTTATTATGAAATAAAACTATAAATAATTTTAAATAAAAAAATAAAATAAAATAAAAGCTTAGACCAGGGAGAACAGAAGCAACTGGTGGCACAGCTATATAAAATAATATCAAAGGACATAAACTATGGTGATGTTGTATACAATACAGCAAATCCTAACAAAGGGATATTTCAAAGTTAACCCAATTGCCAAATAATGTGATTATAGCAATAACTATCTATTGCCTTTTTAAAACCTAAACAGCAGGTTTAAACCACTTCCTCTACAGAGCCTGTATTTCCCAGTGCTGGAATCTCTAGGGTGGGGCTCACTTTCCTGCATGCTTCTCTCAATTCATACCAAATGATATCGCATCTGCTGATCCCAACATAATCAACACAAGTACCACCTCAGCATGCTTCACTTCAGACTGTGTCTAGAGACGTCAGGCATGGAATGTCAACTCTTCAGCCTCATTACTCAGGTGAGACCTTTCCTTTCATAGGATTCTCTAATTCCATTTCAGGTGGTTCACTTCCTAACAAAGTCCCAAAACCTAGATATACGCCAGGTCCCGTGAGATAGGGTATATATTCACATGTATCCATAAATTAGGGCAAAATATATACCTGAAAGCAAAAGTACACAATAGTCTGCAGTGAGTCAGTATGAAGTTCATAAGGAAAGTGTCTACTTAGACTTAGATACCCTCTTCGCCTATTTCCTATTATACTTCCCTCACTCACTCCCAAGCTATCCTTATCAAAGCAAGGACTGCAAAAGCTGAATAAGGGCAAGAGACTGGCATACTTTAACGATGACTCTTTAGTCACTATCAGGCTACCCTATCAGCTGGGACCCTATTCGGGAAGTTCTGAGATTCCCAACCAGACTTGAATAAATCCCTCTCTCTATTGTTACTGGTCATCTCTATCAGGAACAACACACTAGACCCCTTTGTGGACCCCATAGGACCTTGCCCTTAGCTTGGATCAACAACAGTAGAGAATGTTCCATCCTCCAAAGGGAGGCTGGACAACATAATCTATGCTACACCTGAGGAAAATGGGTCCTGAAACTGGAGCAGCTTGGAACGTTCCTACTGATGACCACAGAATGTGAGTTCAGATCTACAGGGATGCAGAGGTCACATAGGCTCCTAAGCTGAATATGGGCCCCAGATCACATCAAATCTATGAGGTTTGAAGTCAACAATATTCATGCACCATTCCCATATTTGGGAGCTACTCTCTTTTCTGATCCAGTTTTCTGGTCCTTTGTCCAGCCATGACATCATCTCCCCAGATAATAACTTGGATCCACCTGCATATCAGATTTCAGGCACAGGGGAAAAAAACAACTAGTATAGTCACAGGCCCTTTGGAATTTAACTAAAATATGCCTACTAGCTATCTACAAAACGGAGACCCCCCAACTCATCATCTGCACTACTCTAGCCTTTAGGTTCATGATTAGTCAACTATTTGGCTTTATATGTTAACTCTTTTTTCAGCCACCAGGTTCCAGATGCTAGCATGATGCCAACCAGACTTCTCTGGACAGACAACGCCACCAATGTGTCCTGGAGCTCCAATTCCTCAGAGCCCCACCCTACTAGGGAAAGAGAGAGGCAGACTGGTAGTATGAATCAACCTGTCAATGCCCATGTTCAGTGGGGAAGCAATTACAGAAGCCAAACCTTCCACCTTCTGCATCCCACAATGGCCTTGGGTCCATATTCCCAGAGGGTTAAAGAATAGAAAAGCTATCAGGGGAGGGGATGGGATACAGAGGTCTGGTGGTGGGAAAATATGTGGAGTTGTACCCCCCCCCCTTATTCTATGGTTTTTTCAGTGTTTCCTTTTTATAAATAAAATAAAAGACTGCTTCTGTGATGACCCCATCAAAGAGTGACAGAGTTGTCAGTATGAGGTCCCATCTTTGATACCATGAACTGCCTGACTGGTGCAAGGAAATGAGCAAAAGGCTATGACAAGGAGGTGTCAATCCACTGGACACTGTGGACAGTGGCGGCTCAGTGGCAAATTGGGAAGAGACTTGACTTCTTCATATTTTCTCTTTATTCTGAGTTTTTTTTTCATGATGTTGCATCTGGTAAAGTGCTCTGTTTCACCACTCGTGAAGCTTTCCTCCTACAGGTAGGGACCAGGGGCTTGAACCTGGGTCAATGTAATGTGTAATGTGTAATATAATGTGTAATGGGTCAACTGTAATGTGTTTGTCTCTTTCCCTCTCTATATCTCCCTCTTCTCTCAATTTCTATCTCTATCCAATAATAAATAAATTAAAATTTAAAAAGGCCGCACGTGGTTTTTTTTCATGCAATAGAGATGTATTACTTTACAAACAGAAAAGCTTTTTAAAAAGCCTTTGCAAGTGTTATTCTTAGTGGAAAATGCTCATTGAAGACACTTCGGAAAAGTGGACAAGGAAATCTGGGCATAGAGTGCAAGGGAACTTGGTTTGAGAGTGTCAAATCCTATACATGCTTCACATCTTAAGTTGCTTTGATGACAAATGGTAGTATTAAAGTAAGGATCCCGGTTCAAGCCCCCAGCTCCCCACCTGCAAGGGAGTCGCTTCACAGGCAGTGAAGCAGGTCTTCAGGTGTCTATCTTTCTCTCCCCCCTCTGTCTTCCCCTCCTCTCTCTGTTTCTCTCTGTCCTATCCAACAACAACGGCATCAATAACAACAACAATAACTACAACAACAATGAAAAACCACAAGGGCAACAAAAGAGAATAAATAAATATTTAAAAAATTTAAAAAGGTGAAAGGGACAGGAAGGCTCTCTGGGTCAGGATTCTGATGGAGCAGGAGGTGGACCAAGGGCCACTGGGAAGAATGCTGGGTGGTAACAAGGCCCACATGCCCCCCCCAGCGCACACTCATTCCGCACAGGCCTAGCAGAGCTGAGGTCCCAGAGGCTATGGTTCCAGGGTACACTGGTGAGGTTGTCTGCCCAGGGAAGTCAGGTTGGAGTCATCACAGTATTTTTCAACTTGTTTTCACCCTTCTCTTTCTGACTTATTTCACTTAACATAATTCCTCTCAAGCTCCGTTAAAAATGGTGATTCCAGGAGCCAGGCAGTAGCTCAAGGACCTGTGTAAAGTCCCAGTTCGAGACCCTGGCTATGCATCTGCAAGGGAGTCACTTCACAAGCCATGAAGCAGGTCTGCAGGTGTCTGTCTTTCTGTCCCCCCTCTGACTTCCCCTCCTCTCTACATTTCTTTCTGTCCTAACAATGACAACAATAACTACAATAAAAAACAAGGGCAACAAAAGGGAAAATAAATGTTAAAAAAAAAAGTGATTCCAGGGTTGGGTGGTGATGCATCTGGTTGAGCACACGTCACAGTGTGCAAGGACCTGGGTTCAAGCCCCCAGTCCCCACCACCTGCAGAGGGGGAAGCTTCACTAGTGGTGAAGCAGGGCTGCAGGTGTCTGTCTTTCTTCTCCTCTGTATCTCTGTTTTCCCCTCAATTTCTGGCTGTCTCTACCCAACAAATAAATAAAGATTATTTTTAAAATGGTGATTTCTCTTTCTTCACCTCCTCTTGGATGGAGCCTGAGTTTTTATTATTTTTAAAGATTCATTTTATTACATAAGAGAGTGAGACTCACATAAGGGAGAGAGGGGAGAAAGAGGAAGAAAGAAAAAAAACCAGAGCAACACCTTAGCACACATTGTGTCAGGGATTAAACCAGAAACCTCAAGCACAAAAGTCGCATGCTTTGCTAGATGAGCCACAACTTCTGCTGCCTTTTCTGAAGTTCTTAAATGAGCTCTACTCGTGCTTCTAATTGGAAGGAAGAACACAGAAGGTATTAAAGGCAAAAGGGAAGGGCCAGGTGATGTTGCAGGACCTCATGCTTGAAAGTCCAGAGTTTTATCACTGTGACACCTCCCGGACCACACTGCTTTATATCTTAACTCTTTTTCAGCCACCAGGCTCCAGATGCTACCATGATGCCAACCGGACTTCCCTGGGCAGATGACACTTGCAGCCCTGCTTCACCACTTGTGAAGCTTTCCCCCTGCAGATAGGGACCAGAGGCTTGAACCTGGGTCTATAATGTGAACATTTAACCAGGTATGCCACTGCCTGGCCCCTGAGGAAATTTTTTTTTCCCCACCAGGGTCATTGGTGCAATAAAAATGCTCCCTCTTGGTGGGGAGTTTTGACAAATACTCTCATGCAACTAACACCACAACTAAATTATGAAATGGTTTGCTCATCCTTCTGGCTCCCTGTGTTCCTTTTAACACACCACACACTCCTGTATAAGATGTCACAATAGTGACATCTTTCCTGGTGCGTTTTCTGAGTGGACTTGATCAGCATATGGCTTCCTACTTCCTTCCTTCAGCTGCAGCCTTCGCTGTTCCCCTGGGTGTCTCACCCACCAGTCTTCTGCTGTCTCCACCTTCTGTGGAACTTGGTGAAATGGCATCTGTCATGAGGGACCCTCCCCCACCTCCACCCCCACCCACCTCCCTTGAGGGCTGTATTTGGAGGGGTGATGAGAGCAGGGGACTTGTGCTCTTGTGCTCTTTCAACATGTGGTGGCATGCTTAGTGCTTGGAGGTGCTGCATAAAAGGTGTCTCCCTCTCTATCTCCTCCTCTTAATTTCGTTCTGTCTCTATCTAATAAATAAAAATGATTTTAAAAGCCTTTAAATTTTTTTTAAGGTGTCTCATGTGACCAGTGATTACACAGCTGGCAGGTAGTATGCAGTCAGATTCAAGCCCAGCCTGTTGTGACCCCAACAGGAGTTTGGGACTATTAGCATACGAGTGACATCAGCCAGAGGAGGAAACACAGAGGGGAATGCATAAAAAGAGGGGCTCAGAGCAGCCTGGGCTCAGAGCTTGGCCCAGTCACCTTCACTACCTTCACTTCAGCACGCTCCTGTTGGTTTGGATTTCGGATTTATCTTCACACATGGTGGTCTTGGGTGGTTTGATTGCAGATTTTAGACTTTGCCTGTTCTCTTAACTAGAACAATTTCTTCATGATTATTGTAACTTTCTAAATAAATCCCTTTATTGGTTTAATCTTAAATGGGCCTATGTGATCTCACAATACCAGCCCTACCTAGTTCTGTTCTCAAGAGTAGGAAGGTCACTGTAGGGCACTCTGGGTGGGACCAAGGACTCAGGGGGAGGCAGCCAAGCTTGATGTCAGAAGCTGAAACCAGACCTTAAACCTTCTGCACCCCACAATGATCCTGGGTCCATAATCCCAGAGAGATAAAGAATAGGGAAGCTATCAAGGGAGGAAATTGGATATGGAGCTCTGAAGGTGGGCACTTATGGAAATGTACCCCTCTTATCCTATTGGTCTTATCAATGTTTCCATTTTATAAATGAAGAAGAATAAGGAGAAGGAGAAGGAGAAGGAGAAAGTGGAGCTCTGGAAAGAGGCTGGTTCAGATACAAGTCCAGAGGTCTCAGTTTCAATTCTTTCAATTCTTTTTTTTTTTAATGGCAGTACTCGCTTTTATTAAATTGTCATTTAGTACAGACGCTGGGGTTTGCCCATGGTGCTCTTGATGTATAAAGCCCGCACGTTCTGCCAATCCTTCTTGAGCAATGACACCAGGAAATTAACAGCTAAGTGGATGTTCTACACAAGCTTGTCATCTGTCATTTTCACATGGCCAACAGCCACTGCCAGACACAGCACCTTCTTCATTTGGAACTTGATTATAGACTTTACTTCATCAACTTTGGCCACCATGTTCTCATTGTGGGTCACCAAGGAAGGAAACTTGCCAGCCTTATTCAGGCCTGGACCCAGGATTCTGGGGATCTGCTTGATCAAGGTCTCTGAAGCCAAAAAGGCATCATACTTCTTGGCCAGCTTCTTGACTAGCTTCTTGTTCTTGTTGAGTTTCTTCAGTGCTTCGATGTCCATGTGGGGGATGTCCATGGCCTTGGCTGTTGGTATGCTTTTAAAAACCCCTTCTAAAAAAAAAAAAAAAACCCTTCTGTTTCATTTGGTTTAAATCCCCCCTGCTTAACACTGCATTCTATTTACATAACCACTGTATTCTATTTACATAACCACTGCCATCTATTTACATAAATCACTTTTACATTTACATAAAGCACCACCTTCCCTCCAGGGCATTGGTGGTTTAGTGGTAGAATTCTCACCTGCTCCACCCCCTCTCCTTGTCACACCCTGATCCTCTCCTTGTCACACCCCGGATTTTCACCAGTCACTTTTCTCTCTACCCTCTCTGCATCACCTCCTTTTCACACCCTACTTGGGAAGTATATATAAAGACAACATTGTTCATTTTAGTTAGCTGTTAGTTTAGTCTAGCTTGGTATAGATTGCGCTGTGTCCTGCATGAATAAAGAGATACTGCGTACAGCTCAACCATGAGTCCCTGGTCGTCTGTCTCCCGTCAGTGAAGCTCAGCCCGACACTTGGCCTCATCGCAGTGCTGCTGGTCCCCCAGAACACACACAGAGAACTTGGTGCGGGGGGTGGACTTAAGCCTGACAGTGCCCGAGAAATGCTTGTCCTTCTGGGGGTCATAGTTCTTCAAGCTGATCTGTAGCTCCACCGTCTCTAAGAACTTCCGGCGCTTGCGCTGGTTCCCATACAGGACTTCCCGCACTGCCTCATACAGGGTGTCACGGAACACTTTGCTGCTCATGGTGCTTAGCACCGCTGTCACCGGAAAAGAGTCAGTTTCAATTCTTAGCTCACCAGGTTTAGTGTACATGTGTAAGGATCAGGGTTCAAGCCCCCAGTTCCCACCTGCAGGGGGAAAGCTTCATGAATGGTGAAGCTCTTTCCTCTTGTCCATCTACCCTTTTCCTCTTAATCTCTCTGTTTCTTTCAACAAAAGGAAGAAAAATGGGGGAAAGTGACTGCCAAGAGTAGTGGACTAATGTGCAGACACTGAGTGCCAGTGACAAGAAGGATAACAAATAGGAAGCTTCCAATGGAAGGGATGGAACACAGAACTCTAGTGGTGGGAACTGTGGAATTGTACCCCTATTATCTTACAATCTTATTAATCATTATTAAATCACCAATAAAAAAGAAAAAAATAGACAAATATTTTAAATATATAGGGATCTCAAGACTTTCATGCCTGAGGCTCTGAGGTCTCAGGTTCAAGCCCCACACCATCATAAGTCAGAGCTAAGTAGGGTTTTGGCAAAAATAAATGAATAGAATTTTTTTTAAATCTGGGAGTTGGGTGGTAGTGCAGCTGGTTAAGCGCAGGTGGCAAGAAGTGCAAGGACCAGTGTAAGGATCCTGGTTCGAGCCCCCAGCTCCCCACCTGCAGGGGAGTTGCTTCACAATCGGTGAAGCAAGTCTGCAGGTGTCTATCTTTCTCTCCCCTTCTCTGTCTTCCCTTCCTCTCTTCATTTCTCTGTCCTATCCAACAATGATGACATAAACAACAACAACAATAAAACAACAAGAGCAACCAAAGGCAACAAATAAATAAATATTTTTAAAAATCTAGCAGACATTTTAGATAGGAAGGTGGTAAGGATCCAGAAACAGGAAGGGTCCTGGGCTCCTCTGCTGGGGCTAGCATATAGTGTATCCTTCCAGGGTATATTCAGGGAGAAAACACCCCTGGCTCCAAGTTGACTGGAGAGAATCAATAAGGACTTTCTGGAGGAGGTGATGTTTGAGGCAACAACACATCCAAATACTTAGGAATATAAAGCAGCATTGAGTGTTCATCAACTTTCCAGAAACTTATTCTGGTTTCCCCAGCCCATTCAAATTCTCTGGAAACAAGGAAGTCCCTGAGACATACAAAGATCACATCTTGCTTGGTCCTGACGATAGCCAGTACTGATTCCACTAAGGTCAAGGCCCCTTTAACCTCAGGATCCCTTCTTGTCTCTTCTGTTCTTTACGTAATGACTCATCTTCAGCCGTGTTTTGTTTCCGTGTTTAACACACACGTTTACTCAGGGCTAGGCAACCAGCCCAGGGTCTTGGACATGCACTTTACCACTGAGTAGCCTCCCAGCTTTTCTTTCTTTCTTTCTTTCTTTCTTTCTTTCTTTCTTTCTTTCTTTCTTTTTTTTTTTTTTTTGAGAGAGGTCAGAGAAAGACATAAGGGGCAAGGGGAAGGAGAAGAGAAGCCCCAGCTCATCTTTCATGGAGTTAGTTTGTTGTAGTTTATTTTTATTGTGTTTGATAAGAAATTGAGAGGGGAGTGGAGGGGAGTTAGAGGGAGGGAGAGACAGAGAGATACCTCCAGCTTCCCCCCTGTAGGTGGGGACTAGGGGCTTGAACTTGGGTTCTTGCACATGATAGTGTGTGTGCTTTATCAAGTGCACCACCAGCTGGTCCCATGGAGTACTTAGTACTCCCATGTGATGCTACAGATTGAACCCACAGCCTCGTATATATGAGGTGTAAGTTCTACTACTGAGCCATTTCTCTGGACACAACACTTGTGTAAAAAAAAAAAAAGAAAGTGGACTGACAAGATAGTTCACCTAGGAGGGTGCCTGCATTGCCATGCATATTACCTGAGTTCAAACCCTGCTACCACTGTACTTAGGGGAAGCTTTGGTGCTGTGGGGTCTTTACCCTCTCACCCTCTGTATGTCTTTGTTTTTCTCTATTTGAAAAAAGTTAGCCTGGAGCTGTGAAGTCCTAACTACAACAACAAGAAGGAAAGATCTGTGAGAATATTATCAAGAAATATGTCTGACAAAGGATTCATAACCAAATTACAAAAGTAACTTTAAAAATCAAAAGGAAATAAATAAGGAATAATAAAAAGGAACAAATAGGCATTTACAAAAGCCATTGTCTAAATGGTCATAGGGCATATGAAAGTCCCAATATCAAATTTAAGCAAGCAAACACCAATTAAAGTCCTTGAGATAGTGTCCTATGCTCATTAGGATGAAGAACTAAAAAAGTTGTATTTCATTTGCATTTCTCTAGAATGAAAAGACTGACATCAAATGGCACTCTCAAAACTGTTGGTGGGAGTGTAAAATAATTCAACCACTTTGGGCAATTTCCTCATAAAGTTCAAGAGACACTTACTATACATTCCTGGTAGCTTCCCAGGAGGAGCATTACAAAAGACATGTTCAAGAAGTTGTTTGGCTTTATATGTTATCTCTTTTTTCAGACACTAGGCTCCAGATGCTAACATGATGCCAACCTGACTTCCCTGGGCAGATGACTCTACCAATGTGCCCTGGAGCCCCACTACCCCAGAACCCCGCCCTACTAGGGAAAGAGAGAGACAGGCTGGGAGCATGGATT
The DNA here is from genome assembly GCF_950295315.1 of Erinaceus europaeus. Taxonomy (NCBI): domain Eukaryota; kingdom Metazoa; phylum Chordata; class Mammalia; order Eulipotyphla; family Erinaceidae; genus Erinaceus; species Erinaceus europaeus. The sequence continues at coordinate 41,492,095 of NC_080173.1, read as the reverse complement.
GACCTGTAAATGGCCATGTTCAGTGGGGAAGCAATTACAGAAGCTGGACCTTCCACCTTCTGCACCCCATAATGACCCTGGGTCCATACTCCCAGAGGGATAAAGAATAGGATGGGATATGGAGTTCTGGTGGTGGGAATTGTGTGGAGTTGAGCCCCTCTTATCCTATGTTTTTTTGTCAGTGCTGCCTTTTTATAAATAAAAATTTTTTTAAAAGTCTGTGACACAGCCCCAGGAGGTGTAGTGAATAAAATGTTGGACTCTCACGCATGACATGACATTCTGAGTTCAGTCCCCAGCACCACATGTGCCAAAGTAATGCTCTGCTTCTCTCCTCTCTTATCAATTAATAAATAAATAGTAAATTTTAAAATTTATTATTTATTTATTGGTTAGAGACAGAGAAATCAAGAGGGGAGAGGGAGTAGAGATGGAGAGAGAAAAAGAGACATTTGCAGAGCTGCTTCACCACTTATGAAGCTTCCCCCTTGCAAGTAGGAACTAGGGGCTTGAACCTGGGTCCTTGCACACTGTAATGTGTGTTGTCAACCAGGCATGCCACCACCCAATCCCCTAAATAAAAATCTTTAAAGATTTAAAGCCTTTTTAATCTGTGGAAGGTTATTCATAATACAAAAAAAAAAAGAGTTTTAAGTGCCTAAACTGCATTCTATGCACAATGGAACCCTATTCAATGAAGAGAAAGATACTTGCAACAATGTGAATGAATCTCATATGTAAAATACGAAACAAAAGTTACTGGACTCTAAAAGGTATAAACTACAATTTTGTTCACATAAAGTTCAAGGAACAGAAAAATAGTCAAAACTGGTGACAGTGGTTATGTCAAGGGATGGGTTGGGAGGGCACTTATCAGAAGGGACCCGAGGGAACTGCAAAGTCCTGCCTCTCATCTTTTTTTTTTAATCTTTATTTATTTATTGGATAAAGACAGCCAGAAATTGAGAGGGAAGGGGGTGATAGGGAGAGAAACAGAGAGACACACCTTCAGCCCTGCTTCACCACTTGCAAAGCTTTCCCCTTGCACGTGGGGACCAGGGGCTCGAACCTGGGTCTTTGTGCACTGTAACATGTACACCCAGCCAGGTGCACCACCACCCAGCCCCCTGCCTCTCATTTGTTACAAGAGAATTCAATTCTGAAGGTGCCTGGCATTGAACCTGAAGACCTTTCTCTTGTAGGTCCTGATTGCTACTTCTGTACTGCATCGTTGGCCCAAGGTTCTGCATCCTGTTCTGTGTTGTGGTATATTTAACTAATCAAAACTTTATGTAACTTTGCTTTTCACCCATAAAAATAAGATAGATTCTCTGGGAGTTAAGAAAACAAAAGCAAGGCTGGGGAGACAGCATAATGGTGAGGTAAAAAGCCTTTCCTACCTGAGGCTCTGAGCTTCCTGCTTCAATCCCAACACCACCATCAGCCAGAGCTAATCAGGAATTGGGGCGGGAGAGGGAGGGTAAGTGGGGACAGTACCCTGGGTGGTTTATAGAGGATAGAATGTTGGATCTCAAGCATGGGGTCCAGAGTTCAGTCCCCAGCAATGTATATGCCAGAATGATACTCTGGTTCTCTCTTCTCTTTCCATTAATAAAGAAGTAAATCTTTAAAAGAAAGTTGGGGGGAGTTGAGTAGTGCAGCAGTTTAAGCGCATGTGGCCCAAAGCTCAAGGACGCCGTAAGGATCCCAGTTCAAGCCCCCAGCTCCCCACCTGCAGGGGAGTCACTTCACGGGCAGTGAAGCAGGTCTGCAGGTGTCTATCTTTCTCTTCCCATCTCAGTCTTCCCCTTCTTTCTCCATTTCTCTCTGTCCTATCCAACAAAGACCAAATCAATAACAACAACAATAATAACTACAGCAACAATGAAAAAAACAAGGGCAACAAAAGGGAAAATAAATATATTTTAAAAATAAAAATAAATAAAAGAAAGTAGGAAGAAAACTCAAGCTATAGCACTGGAGGAAGCTCTGGTGTTGTAATAGCTCTCAGTTTCTATCTGAATGAAGGAAAAGCAAGAACAAAAAAAAAAAACCACCTAGGACAGGGTAGATAGCATAATGATTATGCAGAGATTCTCATGCCGGTAGCTCCCAAGTCCCAGGTTCAAGGGCAACAAAAGGGAATAAATAAATAAAATATATTTTTTAAAAAGCCCCAGGTTCAGTCCCCCACACCACCATAAACCAGAGCTAAGCAGTGCTCTGGTAAAAAGAAAATGAAAAACCTGACTGTAGTCCAGGAGGTGGCATCGTGATAAAACTTTGGACTCTCAAGCATGAGGTCCTGAGTTCGATCCCTTGGCAGCACATATGCCAGAGTGATGTCTGGTTCTTTCTCTCTCCTTCTTTCTCATAAATAAATAAAATCTTTAAAAAATGTTTAAAAGAAAAAGAAAAACCTGACAAAGTGGTGAAACTGAATATGCAATTTTAATACTTAATTTTTTAATTCTTAAAATTTTAATACTTAATTTCTTTAAAAAAGCAAAAACAAGGGACTGGAAATGGTTCCGTAGGTAGAGTACACACTGTACCATGCATGAAACCCTAGGTTCAATCCACAAAGGAGCACCATGGGCAGCACCAAGGAAATTTCATGAATGGTGAATCAGTGCTTTGGTATGTCACCCCCACCGCACCCCACCCCACTGCAAAGATACAGAATAGTAAGAGTACAGATAAAATGGTGAGATAAATATATATACACACAATGGAACAGTACTCTGCAACAAAAAAAGGATGAGATTGTGGCATTTGAAACAAAATGGTGGAGCTGGAGGTGATTATGCATATTGAAGTAAGTAAAGAGGTGAAGGATAACTACCAGATGGTTTCACTCATACATGGAAACAAGATGACTAAAACAGATGAACTTGCCAAAAATAAATAAATAAATAAATAAACTGTTTCTTGCACAATGTGAGAACTATGAAGGTTGTAGTGAAAGAGGAGGTAGGGGAGTATGGTGCATCGTGTGTGGTGTGGGTATGAAAATACTCCTAAAATCTGACAGTTTGTTAAACAACATTAAGTCACTAATAAAAGAAAAAGAGAGCCAGAACAGTGGGTTCAAGGAGGTAGTTCAGTGATAGATCACAGGACTTGAATGCATGAGATTCTATCCCCAGAGCCAAATATGCCAGAGCTGAGTGGTACTCTCTGTCTTCCTCTCATTTTTCTCAAAAATAACTAAAGTGGCCTGGGTGGGCGTTATAACTAATAAAGCATTGGATTTGCAAGTCCTAGATTTCAAATTTGATCCCTAGCATCATATGTGCCAGAGTGATGTTCTGGCTCTCTCTCCCTCTCTCAATAAATAAATGGGAGACCAGGTGGTGGCATACCAGATTGAGCACACGTTACAGTGTTCAAGGACCCGGGTCCCCATCTGCAGAGGGAAAGCTTTGCAAGTGGTGAAGCAGTGCTGCAGGTATCTCTCTTTCTCTCTCCCTCTCTGTCTCCCATACCCTCTCAATTTCTGGCTGTCTCTATACAATAAAAAAAAAATTTTTAATAGTAAATAATTAAACTTATTTTTAATTGCCACCAGTGTTATCACTGAAGCTCAGTGCCTACATGACAAATCCACTGCTTCAGCAGCCAGGCCCCACCTCGCAGCTTTTTTTTTTTTTAATTTTTTTTTAAATTAATTTTATTTTTGAGAGAGATGAAGAGAGGAGAGAGAGAGAAACACCAGAGCACTGCTTAGCTCAGGCTTATGGTGGAGCGGGGGATTGAACCTGGGACTTAGGAGCCTCAGGCATGAGAGTCTGTTTGCATAACCATTATGCTGTCTCCCCCGCCCTAGCTTTTTTTTTAATAGAGACAGAAATTCAGAGGGAAGGGGGGACAGAGAGAGAAATAAAAAGACACCCTGCAACACTGCTTCACAGCACTACAAAGCTTTCTCCCCGAAGGTGGGAACAGGGAGCTGGAACTTGGGTCTTTACACATGGTGATGTATATGCATTACTGGGTGTACCACTGCCACACCCCTAAATAAATCTTCAAATAAACAACAAAAAAACAATATTAAGTTTTGGGTCAGGGAGATACAGAAGTGATTATGCAAAATATTTCCATGCCTCAGGATCCAAGATCCTAGGTTCAATCCCCTGCACCACCAGACCTAAGCAGGGCTCTGACATATTTTTCTGCTTAAAATAAAAAACAATAAAATTGTTTTTATTTATTTTTCCCTCAGCACACTGCTCAGCTTTGGCTTATGGTGGTGTAAAGGGTTGAACCTGGAACTTTTGAGCTCCAGGCATGAATTTTTACATTACCATTACAGTATTTCCCCTGAACATCTCTATTTAATATGTAAATTTTGAAAATATAGAGATAAAATAAACTAGGCAAAGGATCCATGCTAGAGGTATAAAAATCCATTCCTTGTACAACCAAGGAAAGAAGAAAGGAAGAAAAACTAACTTGCTGGATGCTTTTAGTTTGGAGTCTAACAGCCTCTCCCAGAGACCAGCCACACTACTGCAATCTTTTGTTATTGACTAAACCAATACAGCCTGACAAATACCTGTACTGAAAAGGATCCCTGGAAGACTATTCTTTCAGGGATCATTTCTATAGTTCGTTACTGAAAAGGATCCCTGGCTGGGTCCAGCTGTCATAATGGCTGCTCTGTAGAGTCCACCTGGACTACTGTGTCATTGCAGGCTGGAAGTCACACCCCATGACATTTCTCTGCCATTTCCCAGGCAAGGGATGTGTACCAATTATGTTTCTCTCCTATGCATGCCCACCTCCCCACTTCATAAATGTGCATTTTTTTTCCCCTGGAAAACTCCTAAAACTGTGTAGACTGTTACATCATCCACACTCTACTAAACATAAAACCTGACTTCCACTCCCTCCTTTTAAAACTTGTTCTACAACTTGTGCTGTCCAGACATGCTTCTCAACATAGAAGATGTCAAGGACCCAGCAAAACCTTCTTTTTTTTCTTCCTATTCAGCGGTTTCTGTGATTTTTGATGACAGTTGGTCCAACTGAAACCATAATTAGCCAGCCAACAAACGAACCCTGCAGTTCCAGGCTCAGCTATGTATGGGTGAAGAGAGTGGATTCAGGGGTGGGCAGTCTAGGGGAGGGAGGCTGGGCGGCAAGACTCCTTTCAAGGAGTCTATCCCTGTGAGTCCCACGTCTCTTCAAGCACTTCCCTGCCTCTCTGGGGCCTGTTTCCCCCAAGAATGGAGTAGACCTAAGAACCGGCAAGGACTGCCGCATGTCTACCTACCTCTTTTGAGGAGAGAGGGCATTTCAATACTCATCCCAGACATGACTTTTCTGAAAATTTCCTAATGGTCCGAGGAACCATTAGGAAAACGCACATGTTACCATGTTACCATGTGCAAGGACCTGGGTTCAAGACCCCGGTTCTATCTTGCAGGGGGGGAGGGGGAGCTTTACAAGTGGTAAAATTGGGCTACATGTGTCTCTATCACCCCCTCCCCTCTTGATTTCTATCAAAAAGAAAAGCAGTCGTTGCACCTGGTTCCGTTCTGCTCGGCGGAACCCCCCCCCCCCCCCCCCCGGCGGCCCAAGCACTGAAGTTCTCAGAGCAGTGACAACTGTCCCTGAGCCCTGCGCCTGCTCTCCAGCAAATGTCCCTAAACGGAGACCGCAAAGGAAGTATGAGCATATGCCCACAGAAAAGGCACAGCCTACAGAAAGAGGATTCCTGGGGGGGGGGGGGCGTCCCCCAAGTGGCGTGAGGGTACACGGCAGGCGCGGGCTTGTTTTGTTCGCGGCGGCGCGCGGCCCCTTTAAGAAGCGAATGGAATGTATCAAAACAAAAAGGCGGCGTGCTCACTGGCTGCGCGGCGCACGTGACTTCACAGCTGATTCCCTGCCCCCCCACACACACTGCCTTTTTGTTGCGGCAGCGGCGCTCCGCCGAGGGTCCCCGAGCCGCCGGTCCTGCTCGGCCGGTCCAAGCCGCAGCAATGGCGCAGCCCGCAGCCCCGCCGCCCACCGCCCTGGAGCAGGGCTGTCCCATCCGCGTGGAGCATGACCGCCGGCGCCGCCAGTTCACCGTCCGGCTCAACGGTAACGCCGCCCCCGCCTTTTGTTCACGAGCGGAGACCCCGGCCCACAGGGGCTCTACGCGCCGGTGTCCCGCGCGGGAGTGCCACCACCTGGGAGTGAGGGGCAGGGCGGGCTGCCCGGAAGAGGCCTCGGGCGAGCACCTGGGGGCGGACAGGGCTGGGCAGCCCCCAGTCCAGCCCCGGGGACGTGCACCTGCTCGGACCTCCGACTTTCGGGGGCAGGGTGGCCACCCTTTGGGGCTCCTGTGTGACCCCACAGCAGTCACCGGTGACCCCCAGGGGTGGAGAGTGCAGGACTCCTGGCTTCCATGGCTTTTGCGCTGATGGGGTGGGTAGACTCGAGGTTGAAAAGGACACGGGGGGCGGTCCCCTGAGGACCCCAGGGACTCTGGCCTGACTCAGTCACCTCATCTTTGCAGCTACAGAGGGAATCCTGCAATTAGAATGACACCAGCACTTACCTCTTGGTTGTTTCTAAAGACGAAATACTTATCAGGAGGAAGAGGAAAAGCTTAGAACAGCGCCTGGGCAGGTGGAAAGTTCTCATAAACTGGACTGATTTTTTTTTCCTTTTTTTTAATCAAAAGGCAGAGTGGATTTTTCCTTCATGCCCCATAAAGAACACTTCTTAACAGATAAATGAAAAAGCGAGGCTCACTATCTCCTAGTATGCTAAGTGCCTTTTCCTTCCCTCCAAGCTGGATGGGATGCAGTCAGTCTGGAAGGACTCTTGGAGGCTGCCTTGCCCATTTCTGAGAAGGCCCGGAAAAATGAGAGGCTCTTCTCTCAGCCCTTTTCTAACCATAAGCTGGGGTAGGATCCTGAAAGTTCTGGCTTTCAGAACCAGTTACCTCTCTCCCTTGTGGCCAGTCAGGAGGGACCAGGGCTGGACACAAGCCGTCCCCACCAGGTCTCTCTCACCCTGTCATGTGGGTGGCCCCTTTAAGGGGTGAATGGAATGTATCAAAACAAAAAGGTGGAACAAGCACTGAAGCTCTCAAAGCAGTGACAACTGCCCCACGTTACAGATGAGTAAACTGAGGCTGGACCACAAGGAGAAAGAGACTTGCTTGGCAACACAGAGTGTCAGGGCCAAAACTTCATGTGGACTGGCCACTCCTGCACTCAGTGCTTTCCACGTGGAGGAAACAAGTCCTCCAGTAGCCCTGGTGGTGGATGAGACACTGGGGTCTGGCATTACTTGTGAGGTGTATCCTCTTCTCTTTACAGATCCTCTTTTCTGAGGCCCCCAAGAGGCCATGAGTGCTCAGGAGGCCTTTCGACTCTACAGCAGAAGAGAAAGGGAATGTTTGGGATTTTCCTTTTTTTAAGGTTTATTTATTTATTTATGAAAGAGAGAACTAGAATATTGCTCTGGCACATGGGATGCAGGGGATTGAACACCAAATCTCATACCTGAGAGTCCTACTGTGCCACCTCCCTGTCCATGAGATTTTCTTTCTTTTCTAAATGAATATAGGCAAAGAACACCTATCTAGAGTTGGCTGTGGTCATGGCTGAAAATACCCAGTCATATTTCTAAATTTGTCCCCCTTCTCTAACCTACTGTCCAGGTGGCTATCTATAAAGTGAGCCAGGGACCCTTCCTTCTCCCCCCTCCCTCACCCCTAGGTAAATCCAGGCAGCCACGGTGGGGCCACAGCTCCTGTGTGATTGGACTCAGCCCAGTTTTAGTGGATGTCCTGCCATCCCCTGAATCACAAGGCAAAACCTAGAGGTGGGTCATGATGACCACTGAGTCCACATTCCCAAACAAGTGTGAACCAAGCTGGCTGTGCCCACAGTGGCGGGCTTGGCTGAGTGTTGGGCAAGCTCAACTTCTGGCTGAGGGCAGTGGGTGGAGCAGCCACTGTGGATAAGCCTTTGTGTTCCAGGCAAGGTCCTTGGACCCCTTCATCCTCATAGCACTTCTAGCTGTGCCTGGGGTGGGGCACTCTCCCCATTTTAAAATGCAGAGACTAAAACATGGAGGCATAAGTGGCCTGCACAAGTCTCCTACCATAGAGGTGGGGGAATTGATATTCAGTCCACAAATTCATTCATTCATTCACCATGCACTTCCTATGGCTCTTGATACTGGTTCTAGGTATGCTGGGAAACTCTGTAGAGCAGGGAGGGCTGGTGCTTTGAGTTAAGTGGCCAGCAAGGCGGTATTGACACAAAAACCCGAAAAGGGCTACAGTGGCAAAAGCCTCCACACAGAAGCTGGCCACCAACAGCACAATGGCCCTGTGGAGCAGCTGCAGAGCTGTGTGTGGTCACCTTGGTGGGGAGCAACAGCCAGTCCCTGGACAGATGCATGAGCAGCCCTCACTGGCATGAGTTGTGAGAATACTGGAGCAACAATAGTGATACCCACCCACCCAAAACCAGGTTCTGAAGCCCAAGTTTGTTCTAGCCATTTCAGAGGTGAGGAATAGAGCTATACAGCCCTACCCCAGGGTGCCCTCTGCCATGACCTTCTTCTGCAGGCCTGGTGTCCCATTTGCTGTAATCTCTTATTTTGCAGATGGGAAGACTAAGACCCCAGAGTGGCAGCACAGCCCCATGAATTTATGAATTTGCCTGCACAAATGCACAGTGCCTGCCACTCCTGGATTTCCAGTCCACAACACACATGATGCCTCTCTCAAGGAGGGTTCCAGGCATGGGTGGCTGTGCCTACTCTGGACCTGGCCAGGGTCTGCTGGGTTTTCCTGGGTCACCCAGGTCTGCCTCATCTGCCTCCTGGCTGTGTCAGGCAGGGCCCCTGAACTTCTCTGCATTGTGGCCCCTCTACTCAGAGGGCCTTTGAGCCACCAACATGTGGCCTCTCCTCAAATCAGTTTTATGCCCAGGAAAGAAGGACAGCTGGGCCTGTTGGGGTCTAGGACCTGGGGCCTACTCGCATACCCACTAGTCTTCAGTTTGCTTCGCTCAGCCTCCTCTCTACTATATGTGTGTGTGTGTGTGTGTGTGTGTGTGTGTGTCTGTCTGTCTGTCTGTCTGTCTCCATCCCTTCAGGCCCCTCTCAGCCTTCTCTCTGCAGGAGATCATGTAACCCTCTCTGGCCCCTCTGCAGGCTGGTTGGGGCAAAACTGAGAGGATGGCCACAATCCCATGCCTCACCGCCTGGCCCCTTGCTGCCAGGGAAATCACTCTCCATGAACACATTTCCTGCTGACTCCTGGGACCTTTGGTTATGAGTGTGGGGCAGGACTGGTGGTACTGGGGTAGAGAGACCCAGGGAGGGGCCCTGTCAGTCCAGTAGCTCTGACTCTTCTTTACACGTAACTCCCGTTGATTAGCTGCCTGGCTAGTGGGAGGCAGCTTTGGTCCCAGGATAGGTGAGGGGTCAGGACTGGCCTGAGGGCCACTTGGCAGCATGGAACTCCAGCCCAGGACTCTGCCCGAGGCTTGTTCCTATGCCCTCAAAGGTACAAGTACTGCTCCTTTTGCTAGTCTGATGCTCAGGGTTCTTGGCAGCTCACAGAACTCACCCAGATAAGTGCCTGGACCTTGGCCAAGCCACCCTGAATGAAGATAGTGGTATCTGTGGGCCCAAACACTGGTGATAAGACAGCTGTGTGCTCAGGCAGAGGAGTGACTGCAGCATTGTCCAGATCCTAGAAGCTCCTGGGGAGGAAGCATTTGAACTCACCTTATTTTATTTATTTATTTTTTATTTTATTTTATTTGCCATCAGAGTTGTCACTAGGGCTCGGTGCCTGCATGACTTCACTGTTCCAGGCAGCCAGTTTTTAAAAGAGGGTGAGAGACAGAGGGAGATTATGAGGGAGGAGAGAGACAGAAAAGTAGAGACACCTGCAGCACTGCTCCACCACTCATGAAGTTTCCCCCCTGTAGATGGGGACCAGGCACTTGAACCCAGGTCCTCGTGTGAGGTAACATGTATACTCAACTGGGTGCACCAGGCTCACCTTGAATAGCAAGGAGGAGCAAACTGTCCCAGGCCAAGAGCCAAGTATGTGTCTAGTCCAGGGCCTGACCTACAGGACTCTAGCTCAGCAGACATGGGACTTAGAGATGTGGGCAGTGGCCAGATTCCAGATGTCTGGAAAGTCAGGCTCTTAGAACTGCCAGGGGGTGAGGCCCAAGTCTGAGAGAAGAGGTAAAGAGCACCCCAGCAATCTCACCTGAGCTCAGCCACAGAGGGCAACCATTTCTGGGCCTCTCAGAGGTTTGGAGTGGGCTCGGTCAGGATGGGCCCATGGGACTGGGTGGCTTCACTCTCAGGCTGAAGTGCCAAGCCACAGATGAGTGCTCCAAGGGTGTCCAACGGGAGTCTGGGCCCTCCCAGCCCCTGTGATATGGTCTGGCTGGCAAGGGAGTGTCTGTTGCTCTCTACCTCACACACAGCCCACATCTATCTCAGCAGCCCCAGATGCCCTCATGTTCCCTTTCCACTGAAGGACCCTCTCAGCCCAGCTCCCCTGTCTGCAGCTCACCCCACACACCCCCAGCCTGTGTGCCTGCTTCTCACAGTTTCCCTTCCTTGACTGGAGTAGGGCTGGTAGCGCCCTACCCTTTATTCTAGCTAGGGAAGTATCTCAGCATTACAGCACAGAACTTGCATGTATGAGGCCCTGGGCTTGATACCCAGCACCACAAACAGCATTTAGATATCTATCATTTAGTAAATTATTAAATCTTAAGATATCTGGGGCAGGGACAGGGAAGACAGCACGTGGTTCTATAAGACTTACATCCCTGAGGCTCTGAGGTTCTAGTTCAGACCCCAGCACCACCATGAGCCAGAGCTGAGCAGTGCTATGATAAATAAGAACAAGCACAACAAAATCCTGGGCTGGCAAAATATTGGGTTAGAAAAGTCATGATGCACTTTTGCATAGAAAAGCAGAAAAATGTTATGACTTCTGACAACCCGATAGCATGGCAACTCATCTTGTGAGCAGCTGCTATTCTGAGCTGCTCCTCTCACCCCCAGTAGATACACAGACACACTCTCACATGTGCACACCAGGCCAGCTCTAGGAGGCCCCACCCAGCCTTACAGTAGCCCACAGCTCAGCCTCAAGTGTCCAGAACATGTCTGGTAGGAAGAACATGGCCATTGCTTATAGGACATATTTCTAGGGTGTCTACCCTGTGTGGAGCATCAGGGTGTGGTGACAACTGAGCCTAGCAGCTGGCAGGAGCTGATGGTGGGAAAAGTACCACCCATCCCCCACCCCCTCCTGCATCCAGTCCATTCAAGCCCCCAGCAGCCATTTCAGTAATCTTACTGAGGCAATGAGGAAGCAGATGAACAGTGCTTAAGGGAATAAGTAAATAGGTGAACAGAAAAATGCTGGCCTGCTTAAAAGGGCTCCAGGACCTTACCTCCCTGCAGGGATCCTGGTGGAACAGGATTGTAAAACCCTGGTGATCTGGCCCCAAGCCCTCCATTTTGGCATCTGCTCTGTGAATGTTCCACCTCAAGGCCTTTGTACATGCTACACATGCCCCTCCCCTCCTTCAGGCCTTTGCTCAAGAGAGGCAGCCAGTTTATACCTCTGAGCTTCCATGTTTTAGAAGGCTCCAGACAGATCTTCAGACCTACTTTCTTCACCAGATTCTGGTCCAATTTGGGGAAATTGCTGGCCTCCTGTGCACCAAGCAGGGAGTCTGGGACTCCAGACCCTAAAGAGGGTGCTATTGGAAAGAGAGTAGAGAGAGAGGGGTGTCTGGTGGGGAAGCCCCAAGATGTGGAGGCTGACAGTAGTCCTGCCATGTAGCTGGTGCCTCAAGCATTTCACAGAAATCACCTCATTTAATCCTTCAAAGTACCCAGAAGGAATGCTGTACTGTACCTGCTCTCTGTGGATGGGAAGCCTGAGATGTAGGGGACACGGGCCAGTCTGAGGTGGCCACAGTCTTACCTGTACCCCTCCGTCCCCATGCAGGGTGTCATGACCGGGCTGTCCTGCTCTATGAATATGTAGGCAAGCGGATTGTGGACCTGCAGCACACCGAGGTCCCTGATGCCTACCGCGGGCGCGGTATTGCCAAGCACCTTGCCAAGGTAGGCCCCCACCCCTCAGGGGACCTTGGACCTGGCTGTTCACCCCACTTGAAGGCAGGTGGGCAGTTGGCCTGCAGTGAGTGTTACCTCCCCAGCTCCATCCTGGAATCAGGCCCAGATTCTGCTGAGCAAAGCCTCAGGCCTCTCTGACCTGCTGTGTAACTGTAGTCTCACTAATCAGAACCCTGGGGCTGGCACCTAGAAGGTGCTCAGTAAGTCCTTGGTAAAGCAAATGGGCTCATACCTAACCCAACCCTTTCATCCCCAAAGCTCCTCAAATTCCAGACATCTTAGAAAACAGGTTTGGGGTGCCAGGAAGTAGAAAACAGGTTTGGGGTGCCAGGAAGCCCCTGCTCCCACCTGCAGGGGGAAGCTTCATGAGCAGTAAAACAGTGCTACAGGTGTCTCTCTCTCCCTCTCTTTACCTCCTCCTCCCCTCTCAATTTTTCTCTATCTCTATCCAAAATGCATAAATACATAAAATATGTTTAAAAAGTAAGTAAGTGTTCCGGGAGGCGGCACAATGGATAAAGCATTGGACTCTCAAGCATGAGAGTTTGATCCCCAGCAGCACATGTACCAGAGTGATGTCTGGTTCTTTCTCTCTCTTCTATCTTTCTCATCAATAAATAAATAAAATATAAAAAAAGTAAATAAATAAAGCAAGTTTGGGTGGCCAGGGAAATAGCTTAGAGGATATGCAAAATACTCAGACCTGAAGATCCAAGTTCCCAGGTTCAATTCTCAACACCACTATAAGCCAGAGTCAGGCAGTGCTCTGGTTTTGACTTTTGGTGCTGGTTTTTGTTGTTTTCTTTTCCTTTTCTTTTTAAGCAATTTGGGGTTTCATGAGAAGAGTGACAGCCTAAAACCAAGGATTGACTTAGAAGCCCTGAAGCTGCCTCCTTCTGCCTGCTCTTCCTGCCCTGCTGTTCTCAGTGGCCAGTTTTGTTTTTGTTTTGATAGAGGGTGAACAGCAGAGAAACAGAGAGGGAGAGGCAGCACAGCTCTACCTCTCTTAAAGCTTTACCCCTGCAGGTGCTCCCATGAAGTGACCTGGGGCTCAAGCCCAGGTACTCCTGCATGTGAGCCTCCTGCAGGTCCCCTAGGCTGAAATCTTGTCCCTGGAGGCTCTCATGTTGTAAACTCCAGTGTCAGGTATTACTGGTGACAAAAGCCTGATTTAGGCATATGGGAGGCTCAGATGAGCTACAATGTACAGTGCCCCAGGAAACACTGCTTCCCCATCACCAGCCCAGCCAGCCCATTGGGAAAACTTTCTATCCCTGTGTGCAGGGACTGGGCATCAAACTCTAGCAGGCAGGAGTTGTTTTATTTTATTTTTTAATGTCTTCCCTTTTTTATTAGTGATTTAATACTGATTTACAAGATTGTAGTGGGTATAATTGTAATAGGGGTATAATCCCATACAGTTCTCATCATCAGAGTTCTGTGGCCCATCCCCTCCACTGGAAACTTCCCTGTTATTTATCCATCTGGGAGTATGGATCAAAACTTTTTAAGGGGTACAGAAGATGAAAGATCTGGCTTCTGTAATTGCTTCTCTGCTGGACATGGGCATTGGCAGGTCTATCCATACCCCTCAGCAAGTTCTTGGCTTTCACTTTTTTATCTTTAAAATGGGAAAAGGCTGTTTTTCTATTTGTCTGTTTGCTGCCAGGGTTATCACACCCTTGCTCCCTGGGCTCCTGAGGACCTCCTGGGAGACAATGACAGAAGCTGAGGGAAAAGGCGACATGGGGCTGCCTCCCACTGCTTACCTCTGATGTGTGGCCTTATGGGCCATGTCATAACTTAAGTATGCCCTTTCCTGATACAGGAGGCCCTGGGACAGGGGGACAGGGTGGAGGAGCCCCTACTTGCCCCCACCCAGAGGGATAGGTTCCAGGAAAAAGTGTCAAATGAACCACCACATACCACCACATGCAGGGGGAAGTGAGAAAAAAACTTTATAGGTGGGCCCCTGGGAGGACAGAAACCCTGAGGGTGGGTAGGACCCAGCCAGAAAGGACTCTGAACAGGCAGGACACTGATGGGGACAAGATTGTCCAGGGAAGGAAGGTATCCTTCTCCTCAGCTGCCCAGGAGTGCAGAGCTAGGCCTGTACTACCACTTGGTTCTTTTGTTACCAGAGCAGAAGCCACCCCTGGGACAACTTTGCCCAGAGGCTCTGAATCATCCAATCCTGGCTGCCTCGTGCCATGTGACTTCAAGCCATTGACCAGAGCTTTCTGCCTCAGTTTCCCCAACTAAATTATAGGGGGGGAGGTGTCAGCACTCCCTCCTTCCATTGTAGAATGGGTAGAACAAGGGCTGCAGAGGGGACAGTGGGGGTGGGGGGCTGGAGTGGGCTGGACTGGGATGCATCCAGGCTCTGACAGTGCTTCTCTCTGCCTGCTGCCAGGCTGCGCTGGACTTCGTGGTGGAGGAGGACCTGAAGGCCCACCTCACTTGCTGGTACATCCAAAAGTATGTCAAGGAGAACCCCCTGCCACAGTACCTGGAGCGCCTGCAGCCATAGCCCTGGCCCTTCAGGGCAGGTGCCCACCAGACCTCCCAGCACGGCACCCCAGCCCTCTGCACACTCAGGAAACCTGGCCCCCCAGGGCATAGACGCAGTTATTTTTGTAAGGACACTCACTTGTGTCTCTGGCAGCAGTTGTCAGCTCCCACAGTGAAGGGGGCCTGGCTGCACAGACCCAGAGACTGATCAGGGGGCTCTCACCAAGAGGACAGTGGGAGTGGTCCAGTGCAAGTGGCCCCTGCAACTGGTGTGGAGCTCCCAGGCTGTTCTTTGAGCAGCAGGAGAGCTGGTTCAACTCTTCCACCACCTCCCAGGTCATCATGGTTTCTGCAGTTGAGGAGACCACCCCCTGAGCTGAGAGGAGCAATTAGAAGCCTCCGTGCCAACTTCCAGAGGCATAATGTCAAGCCTCAGCTGCCCATCTCCTACTCCAGTTTGCGTGTACCGGTGCCAGGGGCAGGCCATCTAAGGGACAGCCTCCTGATGTGCAAGGCGAATATGGAGGGCTGGGTGCTGCCTAGTTCCACCACAAGTTACACACACGTGTACATGTGCACATGTACAGCACTGAGCTGGGGCTGGGGGCTCTGCATTGCTGTAGAAGTGGGGGAACACTGTATGTTCTCTCTTTGGATGCCCATTCCTAAACTCCTTGCTCCCACCTGCCTGCTGGCTCTGCAGGAGACCAAGATCCCCATCTGCTGACTGCCCTACCTTTTCCCCTCATCTGCCACAGGCCAACTCCAGATGTACCCAGGGGCCCCCACATGACTTCCTGGCTACTCTGGGAGTGCTTGTTCTCAGGACCCTTTGGAGTCAGGATTGGAGGTGGGCAGACTATCTTAGAAAACCATCCCGGAAACATTTCCATTCACAAGTTTCCTTTGCTACCACTAAGTGGCTTACCCTTTGGGCCAGTTCACGTGGCCTTAGAATTCTGCTGTCTCTTTGGAGCCCCAGGGCCCACCCCACCCCAGGGCCCATCACACCAAGGCCTTCCTTGTCATAGCCAGTCAGGTGCACCAGGCATCCTTGGTTCTGTGGGGGTCCACCTTTCAGGGCCGTATAGATTTGACTTGGGCTAGTTAGGGATCCAGGTCAAATCTACTCTGCCCCCTGTAGGCCTGGCAGAGACCCATGTCCCTGTGGAGATGGTAGTTGACAGCAAATTTCTAAGATGTGTCCCTGCAGGCCTCTGGCTAGACGACTAGGGAGGTGTGTGTGCTTGTGGCCACATGGCACCTTTGTTCACGTCTCAGTACTGACACCTCTTTCCACTCTAGCAGCAACTCAGGGGCCACAGATACCCTTCCTGCCCAATTCCAGAGACCCCAAGACCCACAGGTAGTCTGCCTGTGGAGGCCTAGAGCCCCCATGTCATGTCCCCTTCCCCCCACTTAGCATCTTCCACCTCTGCTCTCTCCTCCTTCCCACCCTGCTCTTCGGCTCTGTCCATAGAGCAGATCCTGAGGGGTGCCTTCAGCTGCCACAATGCCAAGGATCCTGAGTCAGGAAGACTCAGGAAATGGGTTCTTTATTCAGTCCCTTCTGAGGCTGGAGTTGTCACACATCTAGTGCAGCTTATGAAAAGTATAGATTCTGGGCCCAAGAGTGCATAGATGGGCCATGCTGAGTCTGGGTGTCTCCCTCCCCAACTACCCCCTCTCCATTTCTGTTTCTGACGCCCCCATCCCATTCACACTTGCTGCCCCAAGGTCAAGCTCGGACTCTGGTGCTGTGTTCTCAGAGCCCTCTGGGGCAAGTAGGAGGGCAAGATCCATGATTCTGCATGGGGAGCAGAATGGGCCCACCCCAACTCTTCCCAGCATGAAACTCAGATAGGTGCACACTGAGCCAACAGCAGGTGGCACTACACTCACTTGGACCTTGCTGGGAGAGACAGGGTCTGGGAGCACCTGTGTGACCACAAAACCAGCATGGATTTTTCCCCAGTTCCTGAAGGTGTCACCTAGACTGCCTCACCTCACTGTTGCCTTAAAATGGCCACACCCCACAGGGCTGACTGCCAGCAGACCCCCACAGCAGCAGCCTCCCCCCAGACTGAGATCCAGTCTGTTGGAGACTCCTCTCCTAGGGCCCCCAGCCAACTTCAAAGTCCAGTGGACATAGATGGCCAGTCCTCTCATGTTTCCCATCTGCCTGGCACCCCACCCTGCATACCCCACCCCCAGCAGATCACCTCAGAGGCTGGTGCATTCCTGTCACATCTCATTCTGTAAGTCTCTCTCCCATTCCTGCTTAGGCTTAAGTGGTAATTCTTGTGCCTTTTTTACTCAGGACTGTTGTGGGTGGGTCTGGCCAAGGCTGGCACCTAGACCTGCTCCCTTCATTATTTTCCAAACTCCCAGACTTGTGGCATGATGCACATTTCCACAGAAGGTGTGGCCTCCCTCCTGGGTTCCTGGTTTCTCTGCAGGAAGAGGTGACTGTTACCACACCATCTTGTTCTCTCTCCCCATGGCAATGTGGTTTGTGATTGTCCTGTTCTATTTTGTTTTTGTTTTTGTTCAATGAGAAGACTGAGGCAAGGGTGCAAGGGAGGAGGCAAGCAAGCATAGTGGGCAGCCCACAGTCTTCCATGCTTGGAAGTCTCTGTGTTCAGCCATCAGCCCAGCCCCCTTTTCAGGAGGAGAAAGTAGGACCAAGAGGTACCTGTTCTGGGCTGAGATGCCACAGCTCACAGAGAGGTATATAGACAGGCTGTCAAGAAGAGACAGACAGCTGGACACACCACCTCAGACAAGTTCCTCTTCCCCTCAGACAAGTTCTTCTGGTCAGCCTCTCATTGGCATAGGCCATGGCGGGGGCCAAAGGGAGGTGGGGCTCACTCCTCTACTCATGGTAGGGGTGGGGGTCCTGGATGGGATTCCTCCTCCTCGTCCCCACTCAGGATCATAACCCCACAACAAAAAGGAGGAGGGCTCTACAGCCACCAGCTCTCCATAATTCTCTCTGCTCCTATTGTTGATGCATCCATGAGGGTTTGGTTCTCAGACCTGTGTAACATGAGGGAATGGGCTGAATGGGAAGAGGGGGTCACTTGTCTGCAACCCACAAGACTAGAAGGTGAAGGGGCAGGTCCTCTATAGGAAGGGGCTATGCACATGGGTCTTGAGGTTTTCTGTTCATCTTCAGAGACAGGTGGCTTTAATGAACAGGGCACAGAGAGCACACGTGGCAGTTCTGTTCACCTGGAATGCTTCAGTGGCTTCTGTTGCCATGAACTTCAGGCCACCAGATGTCCCCTCTGCTATTCTCAGGGTCCCACTCCTTCCAAATCCATGCCCTAAATATCCCACCAGAGGTCTGGCGAGGCCGTGAACTCAGTCTGTGACTCTGCAGCTGGCAGGCTTGACTCTAGAGCCTCAGTTGTGTCAGTCTCATGGACACAGGATATTAAAGAGATTCTTCCTGACTTCAGAGTTGCCCTGTGGTTTCATGTCTGCACAATGACTTGAGTCTGTAGCTTGGTGCAATCAGAGTGGTGGCAATCAGAGTGGTGCAATCAGAGTGGTGGCCCACACCACAGCCTTTGCAAATGTCATCCTGTCACAGCAGACAAATCATTGGGACAAACTAGTAAGGGAGCTTCTGTCCTGCAGGATGGGGACATCTGACATGATGCCAAACCCTTTACAATAGACTCATCTGTGCCGAAGGCAGAGACAGGTGTAATAATAGGACGGCAAGTCCCCATACCAAGCCTACTCAGAACGACTCTTCAAAATGGCAAGTGGTAGTGCACCTAGTTGAGTGCATAGGCCACCAGATGTGGTGCTCAAGGATCCAGTTTCAATCGGGAGAAACTTCATAAGTGGTGAAACAATGCTACAGGGCTCACTCACTCTCTCCCCCACACCTGTCTCTCTACTTTCCCCTTCCCTCCCAATTTCTCTCTGCCTCTATCCTAAATAAATAGATACTTTTTTAAAGGCGGTTTGGTTCAGCTGCCAAGATGCAGATACTACTACGATTTCATCCTGAGCTCCCTGGGTAGACAATATCAACAGTGTGTCCTAGAACCTCACCTTTCCAGAGCTCTACCCCACTAAGGGAAAATAGAAACAGGCTGGGGGATATGGATTGACCTGCCAACACCCATGTCCAGAACAGAAACAATTTCAGAAGCCAGATCTGTGGTCTGGGAGGTGGCATAGTGGGTAAAGCACTGGACTCTCAAGTATGAAGCCCTGAGTTCAATACCCAGCAGCACATGTACCAGAGTAATGCCTTGTTTCTTTCTCTCCTCCTATCTTTCCCATTAACAAATAAAATCTTTTAAAAAAAGAAGCAGCAGCAGCCAGACCTCCCACCTTCTGCACCCTATAAGGAATTTTTGGTCCATACTCCCAGAAGGGAGAAAATGTTAGGGGAAGATGACCAGAGGGCTCTGAAATGCAATTCCATCAGGACCTAGAAAAAGAAGTTGCAGGGAGAGGGGGACATTCAGAAGTAGTACGTGTGACTTACAAAGGAAGAGAAGGTAGGAACATGGAAAAAAATAGGCAAATATATATATATAAACATAGAAACAATAGTCAACCCATATCTGTATCTTGGACAGATTAATGCAATTTCAATGGAGAGGATGGGGACACAGAACTCTAATGGTGGTAACGTTGTGGAATTACATCCCTGTTACCTCATAATTTTGTAAATATTAAATCACTAATAAAAATAATTTTAAAAGAGGGCTTGAGAGATAGCACAATGGTTATGCAAAGAAATTATCATGCCTGAAGTTCCAAGGCCCCAGGTTCAGTCCCCCATACCACCATAAATCAGAGGTAAATAATACTTTGGGAAAAAAAGAAAAGAGAAGAGAGTGGGGGAAATAGAATAATGTTTATTTTTGTATATTTATTCCCTTTTGTTGCCCTTGTTTTTATTATGGTAGTTGTTGTTGGTGTCGTCGTTGTTGGATAGGACAGAGAAATGGAGAGAGGAGGGGAAGATGGAGAGGGAGAGAGAAACATAGACACCTGCAGACCTGCTTCACCACTTGTAAAGCGACTCCCCTGCAAGTGGGGAGCTGGGGGCTCGAACCAGGATCCTTGCGCTGGTCCTTGCTCTTTGCACCACCTGTGCTTAATTTGCTGTACTACTGCCTGACTCCCCTTTTTACTTATTTTTAACCAGAGCACTGCTCAGCTCTGGCTTAATGATGCTGAGGGGAATTGAACCTGAGACTTCAGGGCCTCAGGCATGAGAGTTTCTTTGCATAACTATTACTAGCATAATGTTTATGTAAAAGACTTTTATGCTTGAGGCTTCTGAGTCCCAGGTTCAGTCTCCCAGGCACCACCATAAGCCAGAGTTAAGCTGTGCTCTGGTAAAAAAAAAAAAAAAAAAAGGAAGAGGAGGAGGGAAGAGGAGGCCTTTCACATGTATTGGTTTCAAAATGATCACTTTAAAGATTTAGATGAACATTATTTCAAATCTCTTAAAAAAAATAGGGAAGGAAAAGAATAGCTCAAACTTCAGGTACTCCCTTCATCACCAACGTTGATTGTCATAGATTATCAGAAATAAACAGATAAACAGTGTGGCCTAGATGGTGGTGCTCTGGATAGAGCATTGGACTCTCTAGCATGAGGTCCTAAATTCAATCCCTCTCATCACATGTGCTCTAGTTTCTCTCTTCATACCCCCCGCCTCTCTCTCTCTAATAAATGTTAGAGAGAAAAAGGCACTAGGCCAGGAGGAGCAGGGAGAGCCCAGAGGACATTCTTAAGCTGTGAGTGGGGATCAGATCTCCCTGGCAAGATTTAGAGGTCTTCCAGATCAGGAAAAGAACAGAACATGTGAGACCAGGGGACAATCCTTTCTCATTTGAGAGGACACTCAGTGACAAGGTCAAACATCTCAGGAAGGAGGCTGAAAGGGCACAGGAATCAGAGTTACTCTGAAATCTAGAAGAGGGAGTCAGGGAGTAAGGATGTATTGATGGCTTATCTGAATCTAGACCAGCAAACCAGGCCCTCAGCTTTAACTTCTCTGATATGTGAGAGGAGACCCAGCCTCCCTTTTCAGGTGGAGGCTGCATAGCAGAATGCTCACCCCATCATCATGCTGAGCGCCCATCACCATGCTGAGCACCCATCACCATGCTGAGCACCCATTGTGTATTCAATGAAGATACAGTGTGACCCAGACATAGGGCTCCATCTTCTATTGGACCTGCAGTCAGGGGTGGAAGGAGGCATAGACAGCAAGAAAGCTTGGTAACTAGGCTGCTGCTTATATCCCCAGGAGAGGTCCTAGGAGCCTCTCTTGAAGAGGTGGGTCTAAAATAGGGCCTAAAACGTGAATAGACTTTGTTAAGGGGTAGCCTACGGGCCCTGCATGGCTCAGCTTCATGGTCTCTGACACCACCTCCAACCCCACTTGCCTCCCTGACACCCACTTATCCACATCTTCTTGATACCTGCTTTTTCCTCTGCCCAAAATATCTTCAGGAGTCTCTCCTTCACTTCCTTCAGGTCTCTGCTCAACTTCTCATCTTCCCAGATCCCACCTGATTTCAATTGCTACAAACATACACTCACACTCATACCTGTGGCCAGGGAGGTAGCTCAATCGTAGAGAAAGTGCTTTTTAAAATCTTTTTTAAAAATAAACATAAGATGTACTTCTATTCCTGATGATTCTCATACCCTGAACTATTGCTTCCAGTCATTGCTTTCATCTTAAACTATATGTAAGTGTTAGGTCTATCTTGTTTACTGTTTGCTAGGATTTGTGTGCTAGGATACAAGCTCCATAAACACAGGAGTTTGTTTTCTGTTTTAGTCATTGTGTCAAAGCATCTTGATCATTGCTGGGCACATACTTTGTGCTCAAACATATTGAGTGGATGGATGGATGGATGGATGGATGGATGGATGGATGGATGGATGGATGGATGGATGGATGGATGGATAGATGAACGGATAAATGGACAAACTGTCACTGTGTTACTGAGGGATCCAGTCCCAGCAAACTGATATATTGCTCGTCTACCCTGTAGTATAAGACTTACTATGGAGACTAGAAAGATGAATGTCATGGTTACCAATATGGGATTGTATTGATGGGAATTAGACAACTGGGAGCAGTCAGATGAGAAAGTCAAAGTGTGCATGTACAAACTATTGTATTTACTGTTGAATATAAAGCATTAATTCCCCCAATAAAGAAATTTTTAAAAAAAGAAAGTCAAACTCCCACCCTGACAGCTTGCCTGGGATTAAAAAAAATTTTTTTATATATTTATTTCCTTTTGTTGCCCTTCTTGTTTTTTATTGTTGTTGTTGTTGTTATTGATGTTGTTGTTGTTGTTGAATAGTACAGAGAAATGGAGAGAGGAGGGGAAGACAGAGAGCGGTAGAGAAAGACACCTGCAGACCTGCTTCACCACAGTGAAGCAACTCCCCTGCAGGTGGGGAGCTGGGGGCACAAACCAGGATCCTTACACCGGTCCTTGCGCTTGGCACCATGTGCTCTTAACCCACTGCGCTACCACCCGACTCCCTCGCCTGGGATTTTTATGGAGGGTCACCCTCCGTGTTTCTCCTTGTCCACTAATTTTTCCTTCTCTTCCCTCTTTACTGCTTTCTTTCTTTTAGAGAGAGAGAGAGAGGGACCACAATACTGACGCTTCCTTTAATGCAGTGAGGGCAGGACTCAAACCTGGGTGGAGCACATGATAAAGCAGCACACTATCCAGGTAAGCTATTTCACTGGCCGCTGTCTTCTATTATTTGATGGGCTTTGAGCTGAGTATTTTGCTGAAGATGGCCACTGGTGCAGGCATCTCTGCGACAAGTAGTCTTTCTTCTTAACAGTGGCATGTCAGTTCTGAATTTTTTTTTAAATAATTTATTTCTTTATTGGGGAATTAATGTTTTACATTCAACAGTAAATACAATAGTTTGTACATGCATAACATTCCCCAGATTCCCGTTTAACAATACAACCCCCACTATGTCATTCATCATCTTTCATGGACCTGTATTCTCCCCACCCACCCCAGAGTCTTTTACTTTGGTGTAATACTCCAATTCCATTTCAGGTTCGACTTGTGTTTTCTTTCCTGATCTTGTTTTTCAACTTCGGCCTGAGAGTGAGATCATCCCATATTCATCCTTCTGTTTCTGACTTATTTCACTCAACATGATTTTTTCAAGGTCCATCCAAGATGGGCTGAAAACGGTGAAGTCACCATTTTTTACAGCTGAGTAGTATTCCATTGTGTATATATACCACAACTTGCTCAGCCACTCATCTGTTGTTGGACACCTGGGTTGCTTCCAGGTTTTGGCTATTACAAATTGTGCGGCCAAGAACAAATGTGTACACAGATCTTTTTGGATGGATGTGTTGGGTTCCTTAGGATATATCCCCAGGAGGGGGATTGCAGGGTCATAGGGTAGGTCCATTTCTAGCCTTCTGAGAGTTCTCCAGACTGTTCTCCACAGAGGTTGAACCAATTGACATTCCCACCAGCAGTGCAGGAGGGTTCCTTTGACCCCACACCCTCTCCAGCATTTGCTGCTGTTACCTTTTCTGATGTATGACATACTCACAGGAGTGAAGTGGTATCTCATTGTTGTCTTTATTTGCATTTTTCTGACAATCAGTGACTGGGAGCATTTTTTCATGTGTTTCTCGGCCTTTTGGATCTCTTCTGTGGTGAGTATTCTGTCCAAGTCCTCCCCCCATTTTTGGATGGGGTTATTTGTCTTGTTGTTGAGTCTGGCAAGCTCTTTATATATGTTGGTTATTAAACTCTTATCTGACGTATGGCATGTAAAGATCTTCTCCCATTCTGTGAGGGGTCTCTTGGTTTGGGTAGTGGTTTCTTTTGCTGTGAAGAAGTTTTTTAATTTGATGTAGTCCCATAGGTTTATACTTGCCTTAGTCTTCCTTGTAATTGGATTCGTTTCATTGAAAATGTCTTTAAAATTTATGCGGAAAAAAGTTCTGCCAATATTTTCCTCTAAGTATCTGATAGTTTGTGGTCTAACATCCAAGTCCTTGATCCACTTGGAATTTACTTTTGTATTTGGTGAAATACAGTGATTCAGTTTCATTCTTCTGCATGTTTCAACCCATTGTTTCCAACACCATTTGTTGAAGAGACTCTGCTTTCCCCATGTAATAGTCTGGGCCCCGTTGTCAAAGATTAGATGTCCATAGGTGTGGGGCCTCATTTCTGGGCTCTCAATTCTATTCCACTGGTCAGTGTGTCTGTTCATGTTCTAGTACCAAGCAGTTTTGATGACAATGGCCCTATAATACAGTTTGAGATCTGGGAGTGTGATACCTCCAGTTCTGTTCTTTTTTCTCAAGATTGTTTTGGCAATTCTAGGTCTTTTCTGGTTCCAGATAAACATTTGTAGCATTTGTTCTATTCTCCTAAAAAATGTGCTTGGGATCTTGATGGGGATAGCATTAAATTTGTAGATGGCTCTGGGTAATATATTCATTTTGATGATGTTAATTCTTCCAACCCATGAACATGGAATATCTTTCCACTTCTTTGTGTCTTTTTCAATTTCTTTGAGTAGTGACTCATAATTTTCAGTATACAAGTCTTTCACTTCTTTGGTTAGGTTTACTCCTAGATATTTTATTGTTTTTGTTGCTATAGAAAAAGGATCTGATTTCTGGATTTCAGTTTCTTCTAACTTAGTGTTTGCATAGAGGAATGCCACTGACTTTTGAATGTTAATTTTATAGCCTGACACATTACTGTATTGCCTGATGATTTCCAAAAGCTTCTTGCTGGATTCCTTAAGTTTTTCCATGTATACTATCATGTCATCTGCAAATAAGGAGAGTTTGACTTCTTCTCTTCCAATCTGTATGCCTTTAATTCCTTGCTCCTGCCTGATTGCTATGGCAAGAACTTCCAACACTATGTTGAATAGTAATGGTGATAGTGGGCAGCCCTGTCTCGTACCTGATCTGAGGGGAAATGCTTCCAGTTTTTCACCATTGAGTATGATGTTGGCTGTAGGTTTGCTATATATAGACTCCTCTATCTTCAGGAATTTTCCATCTATTCCCATTTTTTGTAGTGTTTTGATCATAAAAGGATGTTGTATTTTGTCAAAGGCTTTCTCTGCATCTATTGATATGACCATGTGGTTCTTGGTCTTGCTTTTGTTGATGTGGTGGATCACATTGATTGATTTACGTATATTAAACCAACCTTGCATGCCTGGGATAAACCCCACTTGGTTATGATGAACAATCTTTTTGATATACTGCTGTATCCGGTTGGCTAGAATTTTGTTCAATATTTTCGCATCTATGTTCATCAGAGATATTGGTCTGTAGTTTTCTTTTTTGGTTGTGTCCCTGTCTGCTTTTGGTATCAGGGTGATGTTGGCTACATAGAAGCTGGCAGGGAGTATTCCAGTGTCTTCAATCTTCTGGAAGACTTTTAAAAGTAGAGGTATTAGTTCTTCTTTGAAAGTTTTGTAGAAATCATTTGTAAAACCATCTGGTCCAGGACTTTTATTTTTGGGAAGATTTTTGATAACTGTTTCAATTTCATTAGCTGTGATGGGCCTGTTCATGTTATCCACTTCCTCTTTACTTAGTTTTGGAAGTTGGTAGGTATCTAGGAAATCGTCCATTTCTTCCAGGTTCTCTAGCTTGGTGGCATGTAGTTAGTTGTTCATAGAAGCCTCGCATGATATGTTGAATTTCTGCAGTGTCTGTTGTGATATCTCCTCTTTCATTTACTATCCGATTTATTTGGGTCTTCTCCCTTTTTTGTTTTGTGAGTCTGACTAAAGGTTTGTCGATTTTGTTTACTCTTTCGAAGAACCAACATTTACTTTCATTGATCTTTTGTATGGTTTTCCTATTCTCAATGTTATTTATTTCTGCCCTAACTTTAGTGATTTCTGTCCTTCTGGTTGCTTTAGGATTCCTTTGTTGTTCTTCTTCTAGGTCTTTAAGATGTGCAATCAGGCTGTTTATTTGTGCCTTTTCTTGTTTCCTAATGTGTGCTTGAATAGCTATGAACTTCCCTCTTAGGACTGCTTTAGCTGTGTCCCAAATATTTTGATAGCTTGTGTCTTCATTTTCATTGAACTCTCGAAACATTTTGATTTCTTCCTTGATTTCCTCTTTGACCCAGAAGTTGTTAAGAAGTGTACTGTTGAGCTTCCACATTTTGGGACTGTTACTAATCTTTTGTTGATTGTTAAGTGTTAGTTTAATTCCACTGTGGTCTGAGAAGATGCTTGGGATGATTTCAGTGCTCTTGAATAGGCTGATGCTGTCTTTGTGGCCTAACATATGGTCTATCCTTGAGAATGATCCATGTGGATTTGAGTAAAATGTGTATTCCAGTTTCTTGGGATGAATGACTCTGAAAATGTCCAATAGTTCTAGTTTATCTATATCTTCATTTAGCTCCCTTATGTCTTGACTGATTTTCTTCCTGGATGATCTGTCAAGTTGAGAGAGTGGGGTGTTGAAGTCCCCTACTATGATTGTGTTACTGTTAATATATTGCTGTAGCTCTTTCAGTAGAAGTTTGATGTATTTAGATGGCTTCTCATTGGGTGCATAGATATTAATAATTGTTAAGTCCTCTTGATTGACTGACCCTCTGAGCATTAAGTAGTGTCCATTCCTATCTTTTTTAATCTTATCTATTTTAAAGTCTATCATGTCAGATATGAGAATAGCTGTTCCTGCCCTTTTTTGTGGGCCATTGGCTTGTATGATAGTTTTCCATCCTTTTACTTTAAGTCTGTGTTTGTCTTGTTGAGTTAGGTGAGTTTCCTGTAGACAACATATTATTGGGTTGTGTTTTCTGATCCATCTTCCTACTCTGTGTCTTTTAATAGATGAATTCAGGCCATTGACATTTATTGATATCAAGGATTGAAGATATTTTAACGCCATTCTTGTAGAGTTTTAGAGTGTTTTGATATATGTTCTATTTGTGGTGGTCTGGTTGTTTATAGGAGACCTTTCAGAACTTCTTCAGGGCAGGCTTGGTGATGGTTGCTTCCTTCAACTGTTGCTTGTCTGAGAAGGTTTTGATGCTTCCATCTAGTCTGAATGACAGTCTAGCAGGATATAGTATTCTTGGCTGAAAGCCTTTCTCATTGAGCACTCGATAGATATCTTGCCATTCTCTTCTGGCCTGTAGTGTTTGTATGGAGAAGTCTGCTGCTAATCTTATGGGTTTTCCTTTGTAGGTGACTCTGTTTTTCTCTTGCAACCTTCAGGATCCTTTCTTTATCCTTATTCCTTTCCATTCTAAGTATGACATGTCTTGGTGTCTTTAGGTCTGGGTTAATTCTGTTTGGGACCCTCTGGGCTTCTTGAATCTTTATGTCTTTGGTGTTGTCTAGACTAGAGAAATTTTCAGCCATTATGGCCTGGAGAATGCTTTCTTCCTCTCCTTCTCTTTCTTCCTCTGGTAAGCCAATAATGCGTATATTGTTTCTTTTGAAGTCATCCCATAGGACTCTGTTGTTGTTTTCAGCATCTCTTAATCTCTTTTTGAGATCTCTTACTTCTTTTTTAGTTGTCTCTAATTCATCCTCAATCTTGCTAATTCTGTCTTCAGCCTCATAGATTCTATTCTCTCTGCCCTCTACTGCTTTCTGGAGTTCATCTATTTTGTTGCCCTGCTCTGATACTGTTTTAGCTTGTTCTGCTAGCTGCCTTCTTAGCTCAGTGATTTCAGCTTTCAGCTCTCTAATAACCATGAGATAATTAGAATTTTCTTCCATATTCTCATTTGTTGTTCCTGCATTTCTGATTACAATTTTTTCAAATTCTTTACTCACTCCTGTTATTATTTCCTTAGCTAATGTTTGGATGTTGAACTCGTTGTTTTGTGCTTCACCCTCTGGAGGACTTTTAGCTGGACTCTTGTCCTGGTTCGAGTCTCCAATATTTTTTCTTGTTGTTTTAACCATTTTATATATTATGTTATGAGTTCCCTTTATCAGTACTTTTCAAATTATTGATTACTATTGCCTGGAATGACTTGTGTCTAAGTAATTTAATTAAAGGGTTTACCGTGGTGGAAGTTAACAGTTTTTTCAATCCCTGAGTTGGAGCTCAGTGGTGTAAAAGCCTCTTTTTTTTTTCTTCCCTGTAGGCTATGGGAGCCTGAGGGCTTTTAAACTATCAGTAGGCTTCTTAGCTTAATCACTGACTCCTGACCAAGAGATAAAGCAGGGTGTGGCAGAGATAATCCAGTGGTTATGCAAAGAGACTTTCACAGCCCCTCAGCTATGCCACCGAGGTATAGGTCTTCTCCTGAGTTTCCTGGTTAGATCTCTGTCCCCTGGTGTCCCTCCCTGTTGCTGCTCCAGATTCTGAGGGTAGTAGCAATGGAGACTCAGAGTTGCACTTGGTGAGTCTCTGGGGAGTCCTTTCCTTCCTTCAGCTGTCCCCTTGTTGTGGAGCAGACTGGAGGTGGTGTCTCTACTGATAAACTGTTGAACTGTTAGCAGTCACTTAATCTCTCCTTAGGCCCCTCTCTCCTCTCTGTCACCAGCCACGCGTGTTTGTACTCACGGGTGATTTACTGGGTTCCTGTGGTCATTCTAGTCCTGTCTTGTTTCGGTCCGGGTGGTCTCCTTTGGTATTCCTAGTTGATCCGGGAGAGGAGAGGAGAGGAGAGAAAGCGATCTGCTGCTCGTAGCTCTGCCTCTGGAAGTCGAATCCCCATATAGTTTCTTAAAAGCTGTGTGAGGAACTGCAAAATTTGGAGGGAATTATTGCAGAAAGCAGTGACGGTGTGGTGGATTCCTGGGAGGACACTGGTGGAGAACATATGCCTCCAGATTTTAAGTCTGCCACAGAAACAGGGCAGAGTTTGGAGGTGTCCTAGAGAAGATATGGGTGAAGAAAGAAGAACCACTTCCTCTAGGCCACCAGAGGACAGACTACTGTATGGATTTCATGGTTCACCACAAACCCATGTCCTGGCCTTCCCCACACATGGCTGTGCTCACCAGCCTGCCTGCAGTGAGCCATCAAAGTAGGTCCAAGAGCTAGTTCCCTCCCTCCCTCTATACTGTGTTCCTTCCCCTTTGGTTGGTGGTTGGGGGGTGGGGTGGGCAGTTGTGATGGAGCCTGGGGCCCTGAACCCACTGGCAAAAGATACTCTGTCTGGATGGCAATTGTCTGATCTTGGTAGGGGTGAATAGGTGATGCCTTGGTGGGTTTTACAAGAAGAATTCACAATATCAAAAATGAGAAAGAAGCAAAGTTCACTTGGGGGGTATGCTGAGACAGAAATCAAGTGAGCATTGGAGCAAGAGGTGTTAAACTCAAGTTGAGGTCTTGATTTAAATTTGATTTAAACTCAAGTTGAGGTCTTGATTTAAATTTCTGGCATCATGTGTGCCAGAATGATGAGTTCGGTGGTAAGTGACAGAGAAATCAGCTGTATTGGGAATACAGAGACTTGGGGCTTACAGCTTTGTAATGGAACTTTCTAGTTCCTGGCCTGTTTGTTGGTCTCTACTTATCTTGGGCAGCTATTGGTCCTGGTGACATATCTCTCATTGTTTTTCTTCTTAAAGGAAGATGGAGAGATTTGTCCTTGGCATCCTACTAGATTGATTATGTACATGTGACTATGCAAGCCACAGGGGTGTGCTTACATCAACACTCTGATATTCTGTAAGGTTAGCTACACATACACACAAACACAAGAGGTGCTTATACAGACAACAGGCAAACTGGAGGCTGTGAGCAAGTGTCTCAGAGTGCTCACATGGATTTATTTATTTATTTTACCAGAGCACTTATCAGCTCTGGCTTGTGATGGTGCAGTGAATCGAACCTGGGACTTTGAAGCCTTTACATGAGAGTCTCTTTGCATAACCATTAAGCTATCTACCCCTGCCTGCTCACATGAATTTTGAAGTTAACTTTAGTTTTCAGCCAGTTTGTTGGGCTAGCAATACCTGGACGAGTGTACATACAGATCCTGGGCAGGCATGTCAGCATTGCTGAGGGCCAAGGGAGAAGCAGTTGAGGAATTTAAAGCAAGAATTTATGCTCCTATTTGTTATTTGTTTTAAAAGAATGAGTGTGTTGAGTGTTGACCAGGATGTGGAGAAAATGGGCCTCTGTTACACTGCTGGTAGGAATGCAAACTGGTGCAGCCCCTTTGGAAAATCGTATGAAGAGTCCTCAAACAAATAAAAATGGAAATACCTTATTCAGCAATATGTCTACCACGCCTTTACCCAAAGGATACAAAAACACTAATTTGTAGGGACACATGCACCCCTACAGTCATAGCTGCCTTATCCACAATAGCCGATGAGTGAAAGTAACCTAAATGCAATCTGTGGATGTCTCTCATCTGAAAAAAGGAGTCTTTGCAGATAAAAGTAATCATCTGGAGATACAGAAATCACCCTGGATTGTCCAGGTGAGTCCTAAATCCATTTTTTTTTTTTTGCACCAGGGTTATCATTGGTGACCCCTAGTAGTCACAGGAAACTAGCAGACACTAACATTAGAAACACACCAGCTACCTGTCTGGCCTTTCTCTCTCCACACTTTCTCTCATGCCTCTCCAAGATGAACACAGGTACGCCTGCAGCCTTGGCCTTGGCCTCTCTTCTTCCCACCAACTCCTGTGTATATCAATGCATTCTTTTTTTTTTTTGCTCTGGCTCCTCCTGTCTCCCCAGCCATTGGGAAAATGGAGGTCAAAAGCGGCCCCTGGGGGTCCTGGTGTAGCTCAGTGTGTTGAGGGCAAAGTGCACAGAGTCAGGACAGTCCGCTCTGGGAAAAGCCTCGGACCCCCAGGTCCAATTCATTTATTGAAAGAAAAAGCAGGTAGATATAGGCCATAACTGGGGGGAAGGCTTGGGGTATCCATTAACCCAACATAGAGCAACACAACGCATAGTTACATTTTTAACAACAGACTGTTTGATCATAGGCTTTACAATGTACATTTTTCCTGATGTAAATTGCAGGCACTTTAGGGCAGCAGGAGAGAGGCAAACTGAGCAATGTTTGCTGGGGTTTTAAAGTTAACACAGTACGGGGACCAGATAAAACATGGGACCAGTGACACTAACTGAACACAGAGGAGCCTCTGAGTTCCAAAGACAGGGATTTGGGAGGGATTTCTGGGAGTGTCAGACAGATATGGCTGCAAATCCAGCGCCCCACTTTCAAGCCTTCGATTGGGCACAGCCCTCAGTGTACACACTTGGGGAACACAAGATTCAGCCTCAGGTGACCCGAACTGTATGGTCGGTCACCACACCAGGTCCTTTTCCTTCACACTGGCTGCGGGAGCCCCATCCACCCTCCACCAAAGAGTGTTTTCCTCTGCAATGTATGGGGGCAGCTCCCCTAGGAGATGAGGAAAGGGTATGCCCTGTGTGCCCCCAGGTCCTGACCTTTCTTTCCTTCTTTGCATGGCCCTTGACACCCTCTTAAACTCTCCTTGTGTCTAGACATCCATCACCCCACTTTCCTGCTCCTTCTGCCCCAGAGGCAAGGAACTGAAGCTACACCACCCAGCACCAACCACTTTGTCTATAGAACTGACTAAATGTTCATTTCTCTTCTCTTTTAACTTAACTTTTAACTGTAAATGTTAAATTTTGTTCAGTTATTGGAAGCCATGAGCATATGCATATACAACTTGAGCATGGGAATTGATATTTTTAAAAATTTTTATTTGCTTTTGAGGTTGCCTTGGTTTACAAGACAAAATGTTTAAAAATATAATTCCACACTTTTCAGAATCTCTCACTACACCACACCCACTACCAAATCACTATGACTCTACTTTTCAAATATGAAGTTTATGAAATATAAATTCAGATCAAGTATTCCAGCAGAGACTTGAGTAGCCTAAACAGGAAGTATTCTAAGTGTGTTATTAGATGCCAAGCTTTGAAGTGTGTGTGTGTGTGTAAATAGCCATTCATAAATTCCAAATTAATTACATGTTCACACGATCACTTTGGGGCTATGCATTGGGCCAACATATTAAAATTATTTTCATAGGGATCAGGCAGTGGAGGACCCTGTTAAGCACACATATTACCAAGTGCACAGACCTGAGTTTAAGCCCCCGCTCCCCATCTGCAGGGGGTCCATTTCATCAGCAGTGAAGTAGGTCTGCAGATGTTTATCTTTCTCTCCCTCTCTCTATCTTCCCTTCCTCTCTCAATTTCTCTGTCCTATCTAAAGAAAAAAAATGGCTACAGGTAGAGGTATATTTGTAGTACTGGCACTGAGCCCACAGCTAATAACCCTGGTGGCAAATATATATAGTGGTCTGGGAGTTGGTGCAGTAGATAAAGCATTGGATTCTCCAACATGAGGTCCTGAGTTCAATTCCTGGCCGCACATGTACCAGAGTGATGTCTGGTTCTTTCTTTCTCTCTCTCTCTGTCTCTCTCTTCTCTCTCTCTCTCCCCTTCTATCTTCATGAATAAATAAAATCTTAAAAATAAATAAATAAATTTCACAGTGTGCAACGACCCAGGTTCAAGCCCCCACCCCCACTGTGTATTGAAGCAGTGCTGCTGGTGTTTCTCCATCTCTCTGTCTCTCTCCCTATCATCCCCTTCCTCTCAATTTCTGACTGTCTCTATCCAATATATAAAGATAATAAAAAAATTAATTATTTTTCACCTGTCTTTCCATTTTTCAAATATGGCTAATGGAACATATATAGGATATACATACATATAAGTTATTTCATGGTCAGCACTCAGCTTATCTGGGAGTTTCTGGAGATGAGATGGGGCAGTAGGCATGTTTTACAACAGGAATGAGCAAGGGATTGACTCACATGACCTGGCATCTTGGTGGACACTATGGGGGAAAAGACAACCAGGGGCCCAGCAGTCTACCTGAGAACACCCAAGTGAACCTGGCTGATATCCTTGGTGGAAGCAGGTGTTTACAGCTGGGTTTCACCTCTTTAAATTGAGGTGAAATTTCATCAACGTGTCTTCCGGGTTCATTGCTGTTGTAAGATATATCAGAATGTCCTTTTTCATTACTGGATATTGTGTGTTGTGTCTATTGTGTATATCTGTGCACACAGGAACAACTTATAAGTTGTGTCCCTTTTACTGATTGTGAATCCTGTTGCTGTAAACACAGGTGCTCAAGTATGTAAATGAATATGATGTTTGTTTTTGTTTTTCACCTCCAGGGTTATCACTGGGGCTCAGTGCCTGCACTATGAATCCACTGCTCCTGGAGGTTGTTTTTACCCTTTTGTTGCCCTTGTTGTTTATTGTTATTATTATTGTTGTTATTGCTGTCATTGTTGTATATGGCAGAGAGAAATTGAGAGAGGATGGGAAGACAGAGAGGAGGAGAGATAGACACCTGCTGATCTCCTTCACTGTCCGTGAAGTGATCCCCCTGCAGTTGGGGTGCCAGGGGCTCAAACCAGGATCCTTACGCTAGTCCTTAAGCTTCGTGCCATGTATGCTTAAACTGCCGCACCACCACCCAGCCCCTGAATATGATGTTTAATGGTCACTTTTGTGTTTTCTACTCCACTGTAAGGCACCTGATTCTTCTTACTTATTTCCGCCATTGTTATCACTGGGGTTCAGTGCCTGCACTACAAATCTGCTACTCCAGGTGGCCATCTTTCTTTCTTTTTAATTAGGAAAGAAAGAACTTGAGAGGTGTGAGAGAGTGAGAGGGAGAGACTAGCTTCACCACTCATGAAGCTTCCTCCTGCAGGTGAGGAACAGGAATTGAATCCAGGTCCTAGCTCATGGTAATGTGTTGTAAACCAGGTCCACCACCACCTGGCTCCTGGCACTTCTGATTCTGTATCATGACAATGGACTCTGGACTCTTTTTAATGACATTTTCATTTGTTTATTAATGAGGGAGATATAGAGATAGATCCAAAGCATCACTCTAGCATATGCAATGTTTTAGAGACTCAACTTAGGACCTCATGCTTGTGTGTCCAACATGTTATTTACTATGCCACTTCCAGGGCCTCTTTTCCATTCCTTCTTTCAATGCCCAGAACTCCAAGTCGGGTCTGTTGCACTCTGGGCATCACATCCCAGCACCTTCATGTACATTCTTTCTGTACAGATCATTCTGTTTCCAGCCCTCTTCTCTGACATGTTCTCTCTCCAAAATGTGTTTTCCTTCTTCTCAAATGTCTTTTTCCTTCAAGTGTTACCTCTTGAAAGAGGCCTTCTCTGACCACCCCGTAATCTCCAAGTTGATCTCTTACATTATCCTATGTATTTTCTCTTTGAAATAATTTATCAGTGTTTATTTTTTTTTATCAGTGTTTATTTCTTTAGTCCATTGGATTGTAAAGCCCATGAGAGCACATAGTGTTTGTTTTACTCTGTCTTTGGTCCCTGGAAGTGCCTGGCACTGTGCACACTCAATAGTTACTTGTTAAAAGGAAGAGTGAATGGAGAGTGTGGGAAGAGGAGAAACCAGGTTATCCAGTACCAGTTAGGCTGTAGGAATTCCTAATTCCCACCACAGGTTGTGCTATCAGTAGATGCATGGTGACTGCACAGTGAGTGAGCGAGTCTATCAACCTCCCTGGAGACCTATGGTCAAAATGCAACATGGGGGTGGGGGTAGATAGCATTATGGTTATGCAAAGAGATCCTCATGCTTGAGGCACCAAAATCTCCTGTGCAATCTCTTGCACAACCATAAACCACAGCTAAGCAGTGCTCTGGTTAAAATAAACAAACAACCCCAACATGGGAGGAGAGGTGGTCAGTTCAAATCCATAGGTTAGAAGTTAATGGGTGATAAGAACCAGGGAGATTAGAAGACCATCCTAGATCCATAGTTTAAGTGTTTTATTTCCACTATGCATCAGACACTGGCCTGCAACCTCACCTCATTAGGGATGACAGGGAGATTTTTGAGGCCCTTTCTGAAAGGTACTGTAGCTTGGCGTGCTTCCTGCAACCAGGCATCCTGGGTTTAGATCTTGACCAGGAAGCAGCCTGACTTTCATAGCACACAGGTTGCAACTTTGTTTCCTTATTTGCAAAATGATTTTGAAAGTTGATGACAAAAGTACTACTTAATATAGGCTTGCTGCAAAGCTCAGACAAGTTTAATCATTTAAAATCCTGAGAACCAGTCAAAAATTGAAAAACAAGATCAGAAGAGAAAACACAAGTAGAACCTGAACTGGAATTGGTGTATTGCACCAAAGTAAAAGACTCTGGGGTGGGGGTGGGGGGGGATACAGGTCCAAAAAGGATGACAGAGGACCTAGTGGGGGTTGTATTGTTATATGGAAAACTGGGAAATGTTATGCATGTACAAACTATTGTATTTACTGTTGAATGTAAAACATTAATTCCCCAATAAAGAAATAAAAAAAAAACCCAAATCCTGAGAGCATGGTTTGGCAGCCACTACATTAACTACCAGTTGCTCCCCATGTGCTGTTCTAACTGCCATATAGATGACATCTAAGTAATATTCAGCAGATCTCTGGGGATATATCCAAATCAGCTCCATGTTACAAGCCAGGTAGTCGTCAAACTGAGGGTATATGAGCAGTCCAGATCCAGAAGTGTGGAGCCATACTACTAACCCAATAGTTTTAGAATATCTACAGATAAAATAGTGGTAGTGTCCCAGACTCTGATATCTAAGATCCCAGAAGTCCTGGGTTCAGTCCTCCACACCACTATATCTCAAAGCTGAGCAGTACTTGGATCTCTTTCACTAAAATAAAATAATCAAGTGGTTGGCAAAAATAAATATATTAAAAGTTCACTTGGGAAGTGCACTGCTTTTCCAAGTGTGTAACCCAGGTTCAAGCCCAGCCACTGGTGTGTTGAGAAGAGTCTTGGTGCTGTAGTTTCTTTGCCTCTCTGTGTCTCTCTGTCTCACTCTTTCCATCTGAAAAAGTCAGCCTGGAGTAGTGAAGCCCCAGAGATGACAAATTAATTAAAAACAAAAACTTATCTGGGGAGATTCATAATGGTTATGCAAAAAGACTTTCATGCCTTAGGCTCAGAGACCCCAAGTTCAATCCCTAGCACCACCATAAGCCAGAGCTGAGTAGTGCTCTGGCAAAATAAATAAAATTTAAAAAGAGAAGAAAACCTCTTTTCAATCACTACACTAGTTCAAAGGAAAGGTCATGACAAGGCAATAATGACCTAACCTTATTAAGCAGGTGTTTCTCAAGTTCAGGGAGGCCTAAAGTCTTGAAGTGCCAAAGTTAGCATAGAAATAAAAGCATTTTTGGCTTTTATTTCATGGTATATTTGGAGACCCACACCTTGCAGTCTGCTTGCCTGGCAAGGCTGTCAGGAGAAGGTGTTGAAGCTGGAGAGGTATATAACCTCCAAATTACCTGCAAGGGAATTAGGGCCCGTGAGAGGACTATGTATTTAAGACTACCATAGAAAGTGAACTAGATGGCAAGCAAGAGGAATCTTCAGTGTTAAAGACACAGTGTTGACAGAGCGTTTCATTCGAAAGCTCTCATAAACTTCACACTGCAAGTGGACACTGTAATTCTGGGACAGATTTGGCATATGAGATTGCTCATATATTTACAGTACCAATTAATATGTCTAAACTTGTTTGTGGACAGCAGGGGTTCAGAAACTAAGGGTTCACTCAGAAGGCTCCAAGACCCAGGAAGCAGCTTCCAGGCATCCCTGGCTGGTGGAGTCCGGCCTGCCCCTCTCTTTTCTGCCATGCACATGTGTTAATGCCATTGCCGCCAGGTAGTCTCATTTTTATTCCAAGCTGACGACACGACGGTGCAGAGCCGCCACCCGTGAAGCTGCTCCAGTGCCTGACGCCTGGGGCGCGGGCTCCCGGGGCCCCACAGCCGCCAGAGGGCAGGGGCTGCAGGCAGGAGCGGCTCTGTCCCGCTCAGCACGCGCGGGCAGCGGCCCGGAAGCCTGTCCACGTGCCAGCAGACGAGCCGCGGCCGAGACTGAAAAAGCCCGAAGCTCCGAGTTCTAAAAAGTTTTCTCTACGGGCAACCATATCCGTGCGGATGTCTTGTCTCCCAGGCAGCCCCAGAATCCCCGGTATGCGCAACATCAGGCACCACTCCAGAGCGCCAGCAGGCGGACCACCCGGATGGGGGGCGCGGCGCGTCTCCCGGTCGGCTGCAGGCGGGCAGCGGCAGTCATCCCCGACTCCCGACGTCGCTGCGCGCTACGTCAGCACGCCTGCCGCGCGGCTCTCCGGGAGTTGTAGGCACTTTTCTCTCCAGACTCCTTCAGTGTCTTGCTCTCGAGCACAAGGTCGTACAAAAGGGCGGCCTCCTGAAACGCCCAAGCTGTCACGACTCCAGTTTAGGCTGTGAAGTTCGGGGGCTCTCACTTCTAGTAAGGTGTCCCTAGAAGGACTTTTCCCGGGGCGCCCTACTGCCCTCTGCCCCAGCTGAGGACTACATATCCCAAGCGAGGGCAAGGAGGCGGGGCTTCCGGCGCGCGGTGCATCTCAGGCCTTGTAGTCCGGTGGGGGCGCAGCTCCCGCCTCCCGGCTGTCTCGAGAAGCAGGCTAGACTACATTTCCCTTCCGCCCCCCCCTCAGTCCCGAGGCCGCCTTGGCGCGAGACATTTGCGAGCAGAGTGTCTCCAAGATGGCCGCTTGGGGAAGGAGGCGTCTTGGCCCGGGCAGCAGTGGCGGCAGCGCCCGAGAGAGGTGAGATCTGGCAGCTCGCTGCTCTCCACAGCGGGTGTCTCGGGAGCCGGGGTGCCCGTGAGCCCTCGCGAGGCTTCAGAGCCCTCCCCGCCTTAGCGCGGGCTCCGCTCGCCGCCCCGTCCCCCGCCGGGCGCGCGGGGTTCCAGTCCGGGCACAGACGGGCCCCGGGCGGGAGCTGGCGTCCGCGCTACCCATGCCCAGGGCTTGGAGCGGCGGGTGCTGGGCAGGCCGGCAAAGCGGGCCGCGGCCGTGCAGGGTCGGGGCCGAGGATTAGGTCGGGCTAGGCTCGGCCCCGTAGGCCCGAGGGATCTGTCTGTCCTCTCAAGGCCCCCACCCCCTCGGTCGCGCGTGGCCTTCGCGGTGCGGCCCCTGACGTGGCCCAGGAGGGAGGGGACCTCCGCGCCGGCCCCGTCGAGGGCGGATGGTCTGCTCGCTCTCCGGGGAGCCTCAGCCCTCCCCGGGGTCTTTGCGTCTTCCAGACCGAGAGTCGATCGCCTCCTCGAGGCGCGGTTCTTGCGACTTTTCCAGGTTTTTCTGCCAGTGCCCCTGCCATTGAAGTCCTTTAGTGACCTTTTCCTCACGAATGTTGTGAGTAAGGAGCTAGGAACTTACTTCTTCCAGGGGGGAGCTGGATTTGGAGAATCCAAATCCTCCGGTTGCTGGAGGATGAACGGGGATAATTTACATGTGTAATACAGCTTTTGCTTCTAGAAAGCAGATTGAGCTAGTCTAGTAGAAGCTCTTAAGCCACGAGAAATTTAGAACAGGATGTGCACTGCTGCAATCACCCGGATTAAACTGTTCTGTCCATTCTGTTAAAACGTGATAGGCATAGCAGAGGTCAGCAAGAAAGGAAGTTTTGTCTTCGCTTTTGGGGGCTTTTTGGGGTGAGGATTGTTTTAAAAAAGGAACAAAATTCTTTCTATCTCTCGCAACTACTTTGCATTATTCCTTTTACTTAACTGACACCATCGTGTTTATTCCTTGGCCGCTGACTGCAACTTTTTCCATCCTAGTTTGGCAGCTGTATGTAGTAGGCCCTTCGGCTTGCATTTTATTTTCAGCCTAGAGTTATCTAGTATTGCCTGTTCTGTATTTCCTCTTCATCTGTAAAGTGGCAAGCAGATACTGTTTTCCCAGCTCCCACCTGGTATTTCTCAGACAGATTAGACATTAGAAAGAAGTGACCTCGATGATTTTTGGGTGGCTTTAAAATCACATGTTTTCAAGATCTTTTAGTAATGGGAAATGACCTGTCTAGAAAACTCAAAAAGGCATCTTTAATTCTGAGTAAAACAACTGAAAAGGCCAAATGGGGATGCTGTCGACATCATATGGGAGCTCTGCCAGCAAAGTTTTTACTGATCTAAGAAATTAGATATGTGGGATTTTTTTTTTTCTCCTTGCTTTGAGTCAAGTGTTCATTTGAAACTAAGTTTGCAAGCCAGTAGCTCATAGGCAGAGTTCAGTACTTAACTTTTAAGAGAATTTCACTTAGTTGCCAGCATGATTCATGGAAAGGTCTCTCACACATCTCTACTTGAACACCTGAATGGCAGCCAGCTTGTTTCCATCAGAACAAGTGCTCTCTCGTTCAGCCTTCTTTACCTGACAGCTTAGCTCATGGTAGTTAACCTGCCTGGTCTTAGGTGTTGAGATTGCAACCTTTGGCCTGGACTCGGTTCACACAGGCAAATGTTGTGTGTCATCTGGGACCAGGACATCTGGTTTTGAGGTGTAGGTAGCACCATCTGTCCTTTCATATAGCATATTGTGTGGGGGGGTATCCCCCCTTCTCGCCTTTGCTGTGAAGTCTTAGTTTTGTTGTGGGGAGTCATTTACCTGAATTTAGTTTCCCTAAGATCTCTCCTGCTGGGCAGGAAGGGAATGGAAACAACATAACCAAGGCCAGCCAGCTGCTTCTGGGCATACTTCCATTCCTGTTGGTGGGAAGATTTTTGGGGTAAGGCAGCCTGGATTAATTGATTGCTGGGCACAGTGGATTGTGAGGCCCGAGTTTGTTGGCTCTGGTGACCAAAGTAGGCTGTTTATAGCTCTCTTAAATAACTTTGTTCCATGTCACCCTTGTGCTGACTCCAATCTCAGCTCTATGTTAGGAGTGCTTTCCCTAGGCTAGTGAAATTAGCTCTCATGGATAGTGCGCTGCTTTGCCATGTACCTGACCCAGGTTTGCTTCCAGCCCCTATTGCACTGAAGAAAGCTTTGGTGCTGGAGACACACACACACACACACACACACACACACACACACACACCCTCCCTCCCTCCTTCCCTCCCTCTCTTCCTCCCTCTCTGGCTCTATAAAGAAAAAGGAAGGAAGGACATTTCTTCCTAGTTGCTCTATGAAGTGGTTGGAATCTTCTTTATGCTGCTGGCATAAAGCAGTGTTTTAGGCAAACTTTACTGATTTGCCAACAACTATAAACTCCTGAAGCATGCCTCTTATTTCAAGGTCCTGCTTGGTGCCAGATTGTCCACAAGAATTAGTGGTGTCACCTGTGTGTTAATGATGGTTCAGTTTAGTGTCTTCTTGCTTTACTTTGTTCTTGAGACTAGATCTACATTGATTCAATAATTTCTAGCCATATGTGGCCCTTCAACTTAAACAGGTAACTAACTCTCTAGTCCTACCAGCCACATTTCAAGTCCTCAGTAGCCTCCCTGGCTTCTTACTATCATACTGGACAGCATAGATCTAGAACGTTTTCCTTTAGCACAGAAAGTTCTGTCACCAGGACAGTGCTGGTCTAAACTAAAATAGAAGGGTGGCAAAGCAAAAACGATAGCTGCTTTCATGTTGATTTTTCTCTCCACTCCATTAAATCTAGGGAACCAGCAGTGTTTGTAATGAAGAACATCAGACTCTGAGCTGTAACCTGAATTCTTGTCCAAAAGTCAGCATACTGGCAGCAAGCACACGAAACAGACTGCCACTTGTCCTGTCAGCGTCTTTGAGACCCACTTGCCCATCTAGGAAGGCACAGTGCAGGAGGTATCTGTGTGTTCTGCCACTTGGGTGCCAGCCTGGACCAGCTCACAGGCAGTCCCTCCTGTCGTACTTGGGCTGCTGTCTTCACTCTCGGGGCCCCTGAGCGCCTGTGAGCCTCCGTGATTGTTGGAATGTGAGTATAGTGTGCGCTCAGCTCCTGTTTCTGTCCTTATATGAAGATGTGCTTGATCTGACTCCAATACTGGTGGCAGACAGTGACACTGTCTAAAGCTTTGCATGGGTTGCTCAGAGTGCTGGCACACTGGATTAATGGTCAGACAATAGACTCCCAGTAGCTTCCCTACCCCTGGCTTGTCCTGCCTTTTCTGCTCCACTACCTTTGGTCTGCCCATCACATGTGGTTCTTCTCCACATCATTCTGTGTCATACTTTGTTCCTCAGGACTCCGCTCAGACAGCTGTGCTTTAATCTGAGAATTAGATAGCCAGGATCCTTGGTGCCGGTGGAGAGTGCAGTCCATGACCCACAAGCCATGGAAGCGGGAACACATATGCAGGGGTAGGGATGGGGTGGGCGTCTCATTTTGCTAAGAACCCTTTGGGTTTAGGGTATTCTTTCTTTTGAAAAGCTCCCCTTGATGGGGCCAGGTGGTGGGTCACCTAGTAGAGTGGATTAGATTAGATAGATTAAATTATTATTATTATTAGATTATTACAGTGGATAAGAATACTGGTTCAAATCATCATTCCCCACCTTTTCAGGGGAGAAGCTTCATGAGTGATGAAACAGTGTGCAGGTGTCTCTTTATCTCCCTCCATTATCAGTTTCTCTGTATGCAAAAAAAAAAAAAGAAAGAAAGAAAGGAAAGGAAAAAAAAGATTTTTCTTTTTTTTGGGGCCACATTGGTATAACATTCATCCCCTAGGCTGTGGGTGAGCATCCCTGATAGCCATTCAGCTGATTCCCAGAGGATGGAGTCATGTGGTTGGACGAAGTTCTATTCCTGAAAGTCCATACTGTAGGATAGGTTCTTCTGAGGTTGCCTGAAATTTCAGGATGCATATCCATTCCCAGTTCTCTCCTGCAGGCCGCACTCCCAACTTTTCTAGGGGGAGTTAGCTGAGGTCATGCCTGTGACTGTGCACATGTTCCTGTGAGCAGTGGCTGAGGAGTGAGATAGCTGCCCCTCTGGTTTGCACACTGGTCCCATCCTGTTTTCACTGTGGTGCCAGGAGAGCCAGACCTGCATCTCGGTGGACAGAAGGGACACTGGCTCAGGTATCAAGGAACTGAGCCTCAGGACACAAAACCCAGGAGTAACCCAGAGAGAATTTGAATCCAAGCTGCTCGATTCCCAAACTTGGTGACTGTTCTTATTCCTCCTTTGTCTGAGCACAGAGGTGGAGAGTGTCTCATCCTGACTACAGTGGGGTGCCAGGTGCCAGGGAGAAGTGCCTTAGTTCACTTCACCTTAACTGGCCTCCGTATTTGGGACCACATGTCCCTGCCTTTCTGTCCTCAGTGACTTTTAATCAGTGGTGTAGAATTCTTCCCATTTTCTTTGATTCTGAGGAAGCCATTTTTGGTGAGCCAGATGTGGGGTTTTCTCACCTGGGGTGGAGCAGAGCTAGTGTGTCCCCCTTACAGAGCACAGGGAGGCAAGTGACCACATGCTTACATGAAAGCAACCCAACATGTGGGTCAGTTTATTTTCCAGCCACCAGTTCTCCTTAATTAGTAACTAACCGCTTTTCTCTTCCTAGCGTTTCCACTTATCTGTTGTGAACCTGCCCTGTTTACACCGCCTACTGGGAGTTTCTTGCAGGGGAAAAGCTTCACAAGTGATAGCTCTATCTAGCTCTATCCAGTAAATAAATGAATAAATAGAAGGTAGGCCTAAAGCAAATGCTGTCCCTACACTTAGATTCACTTCTTTTGTCTCTAGTTTGATGAGAAAATGTTAGTAACTTGCAAGCAGCTTGACCAGTGAGTACTTCAGAGTTAGGAGTCTTCTCACCCCCCCTTCCCCTTCCTTCCTCACTGCAGGATGGTCCCTCAGCCTGGTGGGCAGTTTGGTGCCCTTCAGCACTGGCTTCTCTACATGTCCAAAGAAGCTGCCAGAGTTGGCTGTGTTGCTTTTGTTCTGACTGTGGGCATGGCTGTTGAATAAGGTGTTTTGTTTGTTTGTTTGTTTTGACCTTTGCATTGCTCAGCTTTGGCTTATGGTGCTAGGGATTGAATTTGGGGGCTTTGATGCCTCAGACATTAAAGTCTTTCTGCATAATCTTTTTGTTGTTCCTACAGCTCCAAGATGCTTCTTTTGGGGTAAAAATTGTAATTAATTTTTCTGTTGGAAAATAAAAATATTTGTTTTGGGAAAGCACAGAAAAGTATTAAGAAAAATTAAATTTAAAGGTACAGAGGCTACCATCTAAAGAAAACCCCTAGTAGGGGGATAGGCAGTGGCATACCTGGTTAAGTGTTTTCTGCCATGCCCATGGACCCAGATTCAAGTCCCCAGTCTTCACATGCAGTGCGGAAGCTTCACAAAGCAGTACTGCAGGTGTCTCACTGCCTTTCCCTCTCTGTCCTCCTTTCCTCTCAATTTCTCTGTCCTATCAAATAATAAAACATTTTTTAAGTCTCTTTAAAAAAGAAAACACCTGTTAATCTTTTGTATAACATCTTTGAAACTTTTTCCCGGATTATTTTGTCTTGGGTTTTTTAAACTCTTTGTATTGGGGTGGGCATCCAGTAGCACACACATATTATACTGCACAAGGACTTGTGTTCAAGCCTCAGGTCCCTACCTGCAGGGGGAAAGCCTCGCTGCTTGTGGATCAATATTACAGATCTCTCTCTCTCTCTTTCTCTATCTCTTCTTTACCTCTATTTCTGTCTCCAAAAATAAATACTATTTTTAAAAAATATTTATTTTCCCTTTTGTTGCCCTTGTTTTGCATTGTTGTAGTTATTATTGTTGTTGTTATTGATGTCGTCATTGTTGGATAGGACAGAGAGAAATGGAGAGAGGAGGGGAAGACAGAGAGGGGGAGAGAAAGACACCTGCAGACCTGCTTCACCGCCTGTGAAGCGACTCCTCTGCAAGTGGGGATCTGGGGGCTCGAACTGGGATCCTTAGGCTGGTCCTTGCACTTTGCGCCACGTGCGCTTAACCTGTTGCGCTACCGCCCGATTCCCCACTAATTTTTTTAAAACTACGTATTTAAGCACATCAGAAATGTGCATGCTGACAGTACAGCTGGGTCCTGTGACAGCGTAGCTGGGGGTATGAAAGGTACATTTAAATCAGTGCTCTCAAACTATCTCTAAGAGTTTATGAAAACTATGGCAGTTATTAATATGAGGGTGGGGGCACAGAACTTTGGTGTTTGGATGCAGTGTGGAACTACACTTTGTAATCTTGTAAACTACTGTTAAAATAAAATTTAAGAATATGTTTCTAACATAAAACTCCTGAATGAAAAAATTCAGTCATAGGTCATATATATATATATATATATATATATATATATTTTTTTTTTTTTTTTGCTGCCCTGGTTATTTCTGGGGCTTGGTGCCTGTACTATGAATCCACTGCTCCTGAAGGCCATTTTTTCCATTTTGTTGCTTGTTGTTGTTGTCATTACTGTTGTTGTTGGATAGAACAGAGAAATCGAGCTAGGAGGGGAGACAGAGTGGGGGAGAGAAAGACAGACACCTGCAGACTTGCTTCACCACCTGTGAAGCGACCCTCCTGCAGGTGGGGAGCCGGGGGCCTCGAACTGGGACCCATATGCCAGTCCTTGCACTTCACGCCATATGCACTTAACCCGCT
This sequence comes from Erinaceus europaeus, assembly GCF_950295315.1. NCBI lineage: Eukaryota > Metazoa > Chordata > Mammalia > Eulipotyphla > Erinaceidae > Erinaceus > Erinaceus europaeus. Next base: position 41,447,909 of record NC_080173.1, on the reverse strand, counting down.
GCACTACCGCCCAGCCCCCAAGGTTGTATATTTTATGCTTGCATTAAAATGTCTAGAATAGGCAGATCCAAAGCAAGGAAGTAGATTAGTGAGTGACACTTGGTTGGGACTAGGGAGGCCTGGGGGAAATGGGAGTGATGGGGTTTCCTTGGATGTGAGGTGATGAACATTTTCTAGAGTAAGAGTTTGTTATTGGTTGCAAAACTGAAAGTGCTGAGCCATTAAACTATACATTTTAGCAGGTATTTTATATGAATATATAAAAATATATATATAATGTTTAACAGTGATTTGCAAGTTTATAAGACAATTCCAAATCACTTCTATTTTTTTACCAGAGCACTGCTCATCTCTGGTTTATGATGGTGCAGGGGATTAAACTGTACATTTTAGGTGGGCAAATTATGAAATGTGAACTCTGTCTCAACAAAGCTTTTTTTTAAAAAAAAAAAGTACAAATCAAAACTACAGTGAGCAACAAGGGTAACAAAAGGGAAATTAAATGAAAAAAGGGAAATTAAATGAAAAAAAACTACAATGAGATATCACCACTGCATACCTATTATGTTGGCTACTGTTAAAAACAGAACAGTTTTACATATGCACTTACTGTTTACTGTAAACCATTAGTACCCCCAATAAAAAAAGAACATCCTTTGTTCACAGAAAGAAAAAAAAAACAGAACAAAGAGGACTCAATTGAATGAAAACTTTACTATGTTCAAGGATCTGGGTTCCTGCCCTCACTCTCCATCTGCAGGGGAGAAGCTCATGAAAAGTGGAACAGTACTATAGGTTTCTCTCTGTTCCCCCTTTTTTCCCCTCCTCTCAATTTCTCTCTGTCCAACCAAATAAAAGAAAAAATAAAAGGTAGAAAAATAACAAGTATTGACAGGGATGTGGAGAAATTAGAACCATTGTGCTCTCGGATGAGAATGGTGCGATCACTATAAAAAACAGTATGGAGGTTCCTCAGAAATGGGGGGCAGGGCCTAGGAGATGACTCACTAGATATAACCCATACTTTATCACTGTGAGAACTTAACGTTGGAGCCCCCAGCCACCACATAGAAACACCTGCATGGGGGAAGCTTCATGAGTAGTGGAGAAGCACTGTGTTGTCTCAGCTCTCTTGTCTCTTCCTTTCTGTCTCACTATTTTAAAAAACTCCACTGGGAGTAGAAGAATTATATGGGCTTGTGGTTCTAGCAGTAACCCTGAAGGCAGAAAGAAGGAAAGAAAGACTATGTGAATAGTCCTACTCTAGGTATATATCTCCAAAAGTTGGGAGAAAGATTTCCACACCCATGTTCATAGCAACATCAAAGGCTTTACTAATCTAAGTGCCTGAGGTTGAATGTATAGACAGTGTGGTATATCCATGGATAATCATCCTTAAGGGTCAAGAGATAAGTTAGACAATAGATAAGATACTGCTTGATTCTACCTAGGTACCCACAGTCATCAGATTCATAGAGAAAACAGAGTGGTGAAGGATGGTGGGAGTTTTTTTGTTGTTGTTGTTTGTTTTGTGGGCACAGTTTTAGCTTTGCGTGATGCACAACTTCTGGAGCTGGGTTTCACACTGTGATTATTTAATGACACTGAACTTAAGGATGGTTAAAATAGTAAACTTTATGTGTATTTTATCATGATCTAAAAAAATTAATGAACCTCAGGTGCTCACCACTCCCGCGAGGAGGGAGACTAACATTGTCCCAGCCCACACA